>NW_023618482.1:32500-50260 GCF_015220745.1 Sebastes umbrosus | reverse complement strand
TTTAATATTAACATTTAATGTAGTTTGAAGCATTTGTTGAAATGTTGTTGGCATCTGAACTGAAACTGTACTCAGCTGATGTACAAGTACTCCTAACTGTACTCAGCTGATGTACAAGTACTCCTAACTGTACTCAGCTGATGTACAAGTACTCCTAACTGTACTCAGCTGATGTACAAGTACTCCTAACTGTACTCAGCTGATGTACAAGTACTCCTAACTGTACTCAGCTGATGTACAAGTACTCCTAACTGTACTCAGCTGATGTACAAGTACTCCTAACTGTACTCAGCTGATGTACAAGTACTCCTAACTGTAGTACTGTTAGCTGTTAGCTCTGTTAGCTGTTAGCTGTTAGCTGTTAGCTCTGTTAGCTGTTAGCTCTGTTAGCTGTTAGCTCTGTTAGCTGTTAGCTCTGTTAGCTCTGTTAGCTGTTAGCTCTGTTAGCTGTTAGCTCTGTTAGCTGTTAGCTCTGTTAGCTGTTAGCTCTGTTAGCTGTTAGCTCTCCTCTCTCTCGGTATCAGTCTATCAGTCTCCCGGGAGGACCGGAGGACCGGAGGACCGGTACCGGCTGAGTGCAGAGAGTGAACCCGGTAAACTGCGTCCTCAGCGGGGAACAAACAGCAGCCCGGTTCCTCAGAGGACCTGAACGATCATCATCATCATCATCATCATCATCACCATCATCATCATCATCATCATCATCACCATCATCATCACCATCATCATCATCATCATCACCATCAGATCATCATCAGCAGGACTCACCTCTCTACCTCTCTACCTCTCTATAGCTCTACCTCTCTACCTCTCTACCTCTCTACCTCTACCTCTACCTCTCTACCTCTCTATAGCTCTACCTCTCTATAGCTCTACCTCTCTATAGCTCTACCTCTCTACCTCTCTACCTCTCTACCTCTACCTCTACCTCTCTACCTCTCTATAGCTCTACCTCTCTATAGCTCTACCTCTCTACCTCTCTATAGCTCTACCTCTCTACCTCTACCTCTCTACCTCTCTACCTCTCTACCTCTCTACCTCTCTCTACCTCTCTACCTCTCTATAGCTCTACCTCTCTATAGCTCTACCTCTCTACCTCTCTATAGCTCTACCTCTACCTCTCTACCTCTCTACCTCTCTATAGCTCTACCTCTCTATAGCTCTACCTCTCTATAGCTCTACCTCTCTATAGCTCTACCTCTCTATAGCTCTACCTCTCTACTCTGGATGTATTCACTCACCTCTGCCTGCATCTGACCGGCGCGAACAGCACGTTGCCTCTACTACGTCGTCACGCTTCCTACTACGTCATCACGTTGCCTCTACTACGTCGTCACGCTTCCTACTACGTCATCACGTTGCCTCTACTGCGTCATCACGTTGCCTCTACTACGTCGTCACGCTTCCTACTACGTCATCACGTTGCCTCTACTACGTCGTCACGTTGCATTTTCAGCCGAGCCTAGTGGGGCATATAATGACGTCATCTAACCGACCCCAAATTATTAAACTAGACTAATCTAAATTAAATTAATTATTGAACCCTCCTCTGCTTCTGATTGGATCACCATGATATACTAACCTAAGTTTAACCAATAACACTCCTCCTGCCTGAACCTGACCAATCAGAGGCAGCGTAGAGCGGGTCATACTAACCAATCAGAGGCAGCGTAGAGCGGGTCATACTAACCAATCAGAGGCAGCGTAGGGCGGGTCATACTAACCAATCAGAGGCAGCGTAGGGCGGGTCATACTAACCAATCAGAGGCAGCGTAGGGCGGGTCATACTAACCAATCAGAGGCAGCGTAGGGCGGGTCATACTAACCAATCAGAGGCAGCGTAGGGCGGGTCATACTAACCAATCAGAGGCAGCGTAGGGCGGGTCATACTAACCAATCAGAGGCAGCGTAGGGCGGGTCATACCAGCCAATCAGAGGCAGCATAGAGCGGGTCATACTAACCAATCAGAGGCAGCATAGGGCGGGTCATACCAGCCAATCAGAGGCAGCGTAGGGCGGGTCATACCAGCCAATCAGAGGCAGCATAGAGCGGGTCATACTAACCAATCAGAGGCAGCATAGAGCGGGTCATACTAACCAATCAGAGGCAGCGTAGGGCGGGTCATACCAGCCAATCAGAGGCAGCATAGAGCGGGTCATACTAACCAATCAGAGGCAGCGTAGGGCGGGTCATACCAGCCAATCAGAGGCAGCGTAGGGCGGGTCATGACTACAGCTGACTGGCTGATTGAAAGAGGCGGGACCAACCACATTTTGGAGGGACTCTGGAGGGTTCCAGGAGGGACTCTGGAGGGACTCTGGAGGGTCTCTGGAGGGACTCTGGAGGGACTCTGGAGGGACTCTGGAGCGACTCTAGAGGGACTCCGGAGTCCCTCCATAGGGTCTCTGGAGCGACTCTGGAGGGACTCAGGAAGGACTCAGGAGGGTCTCAGGAGGGACTCTGGAAGGTCTCTGGAGGGTCTCTGGAAGGTCTCTGGAGGGTCTCTGGAGGGTCTCTGGAGGGACTCTTAGGGGTCTCTGGAGGGACGATGGAGGGACTCTGGAGGGACTCTGGAGGGTCTCTGGGGGGTCTCTGGAGGGACTCTGGAGGGACTCCGGAGGGTCTCAGGAAGGACTCTGGAGGATTCTGGAGGGACTCTGGGGGTACTCTGGAGGCACTCTGGAGGGACTCTGGGGGGTCTCTGGAGGGACTCTGGAGGAACTCTGGAGGGACCCAGGAGGGACTCAGGAAGGACTCTGGAGGGACTCTGGAGGGACTCAGGAAGGACTCTGGAGGGTCTCAGGAGGGACTCAGGAGGGACTCAGGAGGGACTCAGGAGGGACTCAGGAGGGACTCAGGAAGGACTCTGGAGGGTCTCAGGAGGGACTCAGGAGGGACTCTGGAGGGACTCAGGAGGGACTCTGGAGGGACTCAGGAAGGACTCTCGAGGGTCTCAGGAGGGACTCAGGAGGGACTCTGGAGGGACCCAGGAGGCACTCTCGAGGTACTCTGGGGGGACTCTAGAGGGTCTCAGGAGGGACTCAGGAGGGACTCTGGAGGGACTCAGGAGGGACTCTGGAGGGACTCAGGAGGGACTCTCGAGGTACTCTGGAGGGACTCAGGAGGGACTCTGGAGGGACTCTGGAGGGACTCCGGAGGGACTCAGGAGGGACTCTGGAGGGACTCAGGAGGGACTCTCGAGGTACTCAGGAGGGACTCTGGATGGACTCTGGAGGGACTCTGGAGGGACTCAGGAGGGACTCTGGAGGGACCCAGGAGGCACTCTCGAGGTACTCTGGGGGGACTCTAGAGGGTCTCAGGAGGGACTCAGGAGGGACTCTGGAGGGACTCAGGAGGGACTCTCGAGGTACTCTGGAGGGACTCAGGAGGGACTCTGGAGGGACTCTGGAGGGACTCCGGAGGGACTCAGGAGGGACTCTGGAGGGACTCTGGAGGGACTCCGGAGGGACTCAGGAGGGACTCTCGAGGTACTCAGGAGGGACTCTGGATGGACTCTGGAGGGACTCTGGAGGGACTCAGTAGGGACTCAGGAGGGACTCAGGAGGGACTCTGGAGGGACTCTGGAGGGACTCAGGAGGGACTCTGGAGGGACTCTGGGTGTTCCAGCTCTGATCCTGATGTTCTAACAGCTTCTGATGACTCTTAATAATCTTTATAAAATGAAGAACATTCAATCAAAACAGGAGTTACTAAAAGAAGGAAGAGAGGAGAAGAGAGAGGAGAAGATAGAGGAGAAGATAGAGGTAGAAGATAGAGGTAGAAGATAGAGGTAGAAGATAGAGGAGAAGATAGAGGAGAAGATAGAGGTAGAAGATAGAGGTAGAAGATAGAGGTAGAAGATAGAGGAGAAGATAGAGGAGAAGATAGAGGTAGAAGATAGAGGAGAAGATAGAGGAGAAGATAGAGGTAGAAGATAGAGGTAGAAGAAAGAGGAGAAGATAGAGGAGAAGATAGAGGAGAAGATAGAGGTAGAAGATAGAGGAGAAGATAGAGGAGAAGATAAAGGTAGAAGATAGAGGAGAAGATAGAGGTAGAAGATAGAGGTAGAAGATAGAGGTAGAAGATAGAGGAGAAGATAGAGGTAGAAGATAGAGGTAGACGATAGAGGTAGAAGATAGAGGTAGACGATAGAGGAGAAGATAGAGGTAGAAGATAGAGGTAGAAGATAGAGGAGAAGATAGAGGTAGAAGATAGAGGTAGAAGATAGAGGTAGACGATAGAGGAGAAGATAGAGGTAGAAGATAGAGGTAGAAGATAGAGGTAGAAGATAGAGGAGAAGATAGAGGTAGAAGATAGAGGTAGAAGATAGAGGTAGAAGATAGAGGAGAAGATAGAGGTAGAAGATAGAGGTAGAAGATAGAGGTAGAAGATAGAGGAGAAGATAGAGGTAGAAGATAGAGGAGAAGATAGAGGAGAAGATAGAGGTAGAAGATAGAGGTAGAAGATAGAGGAGAAGATAGAGGAGATATCTGGTGAAGAAGATGAGTCACATGTTGTTGTTGTTGTGAGTCTTCATCAAACTGAGTGATGATGTGAGTGAAGAGAAATGTGGCGGCAACACGAGGACGCTAAAAACAGACCTCGCCGTCATCATCACTGACTCTCTGTGTGTGTGCGTGTGTGTGTGTGTGTGTGTGTGTGTGTGTGCGTGTGTGTGAGTTTGTGTGTGTGCGTGTGTGTGTTAATGAATCAAACAGACATACAGGAAGAATAACAGTTTTATTAAAATTTAATTTGGCTACATTTATTCGAGCATGTTGGTCATTTCAATAATACTTCAGATCATCTTCATCATCATCATCATCATCATCATCATCATCATCATCAGTCCTTCGTCTCCTCGCTGGATGAATAAAGTGGATTTCTTTTAAACAGTGTTTTTACATCAGAAGTTCACAGATGAATTTAGAATTTGCAGAAGTTCAAAAGGAAAAGAAAGAAAAGAGAAAAGAGAAGGTTCTGTTCCGATAGTCAGAACCATTCTACTAAAATAGATCTATGAGTGAGGAACTCTAATACTGTACACTACAGTATGAAATAAATACAATTAGGAAATATAAAATCAGTCACATAAATAAAATGGTAAATTCTCAAATAATAAAAAAAATTAAATTTATGTTGGAAAACTCAACAAAAACAAAAAAGTTAATAATACTGACAAAATAATACTGTCATGGATCCAGAAAACAGAGAAAATTGCACAAACGTGTAAACTAATGCCGGGACACCTCAGGATCGTCAGGAGGGCGTGGCGGCTGCGTGGCGGCTGCGTGGCGGCTGCATGAGACATAGAGTTTGCCTCATAATGTCCGTTTCATTTCATTATAAATATCATTTATATTTATTTTAGACAGAGAAAGGTTCAGAAACGTGTGGTAATTTGTAAATAATAGTAATAATCCACCATTAAAACCCCGTACTATATTCATTCATGGAGCTCTGCAAGTCACTGCATGTTCTACAACACTGTCCAGCACATATTTCAGAATAAAAGCCTTGTGTTAACAAATAAGGGAATTCTGTCCACAGAAAAAATGCTTGAGGGTGTTGATTTAAAAATAAATCTTTCCTTTTGTTTCATCTCTGTAACATATTCTACAGATAGAGACATGTAAACTGTAGATATGATCTTAATATACAGTCAATAGATCACCTTCACTGTCTGTTGTTGATGTGAAATGCGCGGCTCGCGGTAAAAATAGGCGAGACATGGACTCTCTAGAAGAGACGCAGCTGAGACGCAGTGTGGCTGCTCTAACCTGTTAACACGGACGCTGAAATCAAAAACCAACAGGTAACGCAGCCGCCACGCTGCTGCTGGCGTCCCCGGTGTGTCCCGGGCTTCAGAGTGTCGTCTACCTATATCTACTAGAGAGGAATGAAGAGGACACACTGGACAGGGATGGCACTTTAACAGCTGAAGGTTTGCATATAAGGCTTTCTCTAGAGTAAACATGATCCTTTTAATATCTGGAGCCCTTCATTTTAACGCTCCTTCTCCTTTTTAAGACTCACATCAACATTTTATTTTGAAAATCACACAGGTTCAAATGTTCCTTCACATAAAGAAATGAAACGATCAGGAGGCCCAAAGTCGTGTGGTTAATTGGCAAAAAGAATCCAAGAGGATAAAAGTAAAAAAGGTCACAGTAAGAGACAGAAATACGACGATAACACTGACAGGAAGTCGCCGCGTGTTCCAGGCTTTTTTCCCTCTTTTTTTTTTAAATTCATTTTTTTATTTTATTTTGTAGTGATTCGGGGAGTCGAGTGCAATTTCCTGATGTGGGGTTTGGAACACGACGGGACACAGGAAGTTAAGAACATGATAGCACCACACAGCTTTTAGGCCTTTATAATACTGTACATTAAAAACAGCTTCACGTCCCGTCATCACCAGGACCAGGGTTCCTCATCACCAGATAAGGGTTCCTCATCACCGGATCAGGGTTCCTCATCACCGGATCAGGGTTCCTCATCACCAGGACCAGGGTTCCTCATCACCAGATCAGGGTTCCTCATCACCGGATCAGGGTTCCTCATCACCAGGACCAGGGTTCCTCATCACCAGATCAGGGTTCCTCATCACCGGATCAGGGTTCCTCATCACCAGATCAGGGTTCCTCATCACCAGATCAGGGTTCCTCATCACCATCAGCAGCGTTCTCACTGCGCCATTTTAGTCGGCTTTTTTGCATAATGTGGATTTTTAAACAATCCCCTCCCACCCCCCCCCCCCCCCCCTTACCCCCCCCCCCCCCCCCCCCCGGCTTCATGACGGGATGTTGGCATCAACATGTTCCTCTCCGTTAGGGACTGTACGCAAATCACCCCCCCCCCCCTCAAGGTTATTAATATTCTCTTTATTAGAGAACTCACAGCTCGTCATGTTCCACTTCACTAATGTTCCACTTCACATATCTGAACGTTATACCAAACATTTAGTGACATTTGACTCATCAGGTTCTACCTGCAGAACCCTAACGTTCTCTGTTATTAACGTTCTCTGTTATTAACGTGGCCAAAGGCAGCGCTGTAAAGATAAACTGAGGGCGTATAAATCTGTGGATGTCTATAGTTAACTATCCTTCAGTGAAGTCAGTCGGAAAGAGACTCGGACAATATCGGAGAAGCGTTTCTAAATAGACACTGACTCTCAGTCTTTCATAATGTTTCACATGTAGAACCTCGTTAGATGTTTTAGTTAATAATGACGTGTTGATAAGTTGTCAAAGATTAGTCAGATAGAACCTGATGAATCTACGTCACTGGTTCCTGTTGTTACCGTGGAGACGAGCTGATCACAGGTCAGCTGAAACATGTTTAAATAATCGTCGGAGGGAAACTTGGAATAAAGTTTAAATCCCCCCCCCCCCAATCATCTGTGTACAGTCCCTTCAAAATAAAAGCATGTTGTCTGAAACTGAAGCCAGCATGTTAAAATGTTCAAAGCTCTTTGTCTCTGAGGATCAGTCCTCCTGGTCCGACCTGCCGTCTGTCTTCCCTTCTCGTGAACTCTCGTCCATCAGCGGCGTCGTGTCTTTGCCCTCGTCGTCCCTCGTCGAGTCCATCTGGCTCCTGCTGTCGCCCTCCTCCTCCTCCTCTTCCTCCTCTACTTCCCTGAAACTTGCATCCCGTCTATCTGTCACCTCCTCGAACATTTTGTCGTCCACTTCCTTCTCCTCCCGTCCTCCTCCTTCCTCGCTGCTGTCCCTCAGGATCGTACCGCCGCCGCCACCGCCGTCCTCCTGCTGGTCCTCAGGGTCCGAGTATCCGAGCGGCCCGAGTCCCTGCAGGTAGGCCCTCCTCATCAGCAGTTCGGTGGGCTCAAGGCCGGCGGCAGCGGCGGCGGCGGCTCCTCTTCCTCCTCCTCCTCCTCCCTTGTCCCTTGCCTCCCTCTCAGCCGCCTCGCGCTCCTCGGCCTCCCTCTTGCAGTAGGAGTAGCGGTGGTTCATGTGCTGCGAGTACGATCCCGAGTGAGAGAAGCGTTTGCCACACTTGTCACACTGGTACGGTTTCTCTCCGGAGTGGAGGCGCGAGTGTTCGATCAGATGGTGTTTGTGTTTGAAGGCCTTCTTACAGATCTGACACTGGTGAGGACGCTTCCCTGCAGAGACACAACACACGAGCACAACTACAGTCAGCACGCCAAGTCAGGGCGCCGAGTCAGAGCACAGAGTCAGGGCGCCCATTCAGGGCGCCGAGTCAGCACGCCGAGTCAGGGCACCAAGTCAGGGCCCCGAGTCAGAACGCCGAGTCAGGGTGCCGAGTCAGGGCGCCGAGTCAGCGTGCCGAGTCAGCGTGCCGAGTCAGGGCGCCGAGTCAGGGCGCCCAGTCAGGGCGCCCAGTCAGGGCGCCGAGTCAGCGCGCCGAGTCAGCGCGCCGAGTCAGCGCGCCGAGTGAGGGCGCCGAGTCAGGGCGGCGAGTCAGCGCACAGAGTCAGGGCGCCCAGTCAGGGCGCCGAGTCAGCGCGCCGAGTCAGGGCTCCGAGTCAGCACGCCGAGTCAGGGTGCCAAGTCAGGGCGCCGAGTCAGCACACCGAGTCAGGGCGCCGAGTCAGGGCAGAAAGTCTAAAGAGCGGTGAACGGCGTGTAGCGAGGAGGTCGGGGTGGATGGGTCGGTCTATCAGACTTTCACCAGGAGACTATATTGGTGCCCCGTGTGAGGCAAGAGGTCAACGTTGATTTATTTGTAACTTCTGTATTTCTGAAGTTATTTTAACCCAAACCAACACATTTAAACCTAACTAAGTAGTTTTATTTTGAAGACTGGGGTGAAAATTGACATGTGCGTCATGTGTTGCTGGACATTTGTAGGAAAACGCAGAAAAAATACGTTGTTGAAAGTCGTGCTGAGCGTCAATAAAAACAAAAGGTAAATTAGTGTCTATGAATCAAAGGGATTAAATTTAGTGAATATTTCATGAACTGCTGTGAGATGTGATGAATCAACGACAATTGACGTTAAATATTGATATTATTGACATTAACTGATCAACGGGCAGAAAAAATGAATAATAATAAAACAACGTTAGCAGTAACATTATAAATAAAGTCGTTAAACTTCATATAAACGCAGGTTTTAATCTCTCCGCTGATTGGCTGATGTTTTGTCGGAGGACACATGATTGATATTTCCCAGCATGCAAAGCGTCTCAGACTTCAAACTCCCAGAAGTGTCTTCAGACTGAACCCGTCCACCAGAATAAGACTCTCTGTGTCCGTCTGTCGCCGCGGCAACGGCGAAGCGAGACGAGATGCTTGAGACGCCGCGAGGCAGCGATGACATCACAGCGCCAGATTTAAACCTGAGGAGGAGGAGGAGCAGGGAGCCTTCACCGCCGTAACACACACATACACACACACACACACACACACATACATACACACACACACACACACACTAACAGACACACACACACTAGTGGGTTTACTACGAGTTTCTCAGGACGCTTCAGGCTGCTGAACAGCGTCCAAACACACGTCCCACGCACACACATGCACCGCAACACGGCTTCACCCCGACAATGCCAACACACACACACACATGCAGAAAAAACACGCACGTACATGCACAGCTCATCACAAGCACACATGCAGGCAGATCGTAGCCACAAATAGACCTGGAACACACACACACACACACACACACACACACACACACACACACACACACGGTGTAAAAATAACCGAGACGGTGGATTCCTGATCTGAGTGACGGGGGGATGATGCAACGGAGTGAAAGAGGTGAAGGTAGAACGTCTCCAGGTGAAGCATCAGTCGGTGGTTTGATTCTACAGACCGAGTAGATTTGTGGTTTATTTCACAACAATGAGCCGCTTGCTGTTCATTATCCTGATTATTACACAGCTACTGAAGAAATCAATAATCTGACACAAAAACACTCCTCCAGAGTCCGACATCAGAGCTGTGTCCATAGCAACGGTCTGTTATACATAGCAACAGTCAGTTATACCTAGCAACGGTCTGTTATACATTGCAACAGTCCGTTATACCTAGCAACGGTCCGTTATACGTAGCAACGGTCCATTATACGTAGCAACGGTCTTTTATACGTAGCAACGGTCTGTTATACGTAGCAACGGTCTGTTATACGTAGCAACAGTCCGTTATACATAGCAACCGTCCGTTATACCTAGCAACGGTCTGTTATACGTAACGACGGTCTGTTATACATAGCAACAGTCCGTTATACCTAGCAATGGTCTGTTATACATAGCAACGGTCTGTTATACATATCAACGGTCCGTTATACCTAGCAACAGTCCGTTATACCTAGCAACGGTCTGTTATACATATCAACGGTCCGTTATACCTAGCAACGGTCTGTTATACATATCAACGGTCTGTTATACGTAGCAACGGTCTGTTATACGTAGCAACGGTCCGTTATACATAGCAGCAGTCCGTTATACCTAGCAACGGTCCGTTATACCTAGCAACGGTCTGTTATACATAGCAACTGTCCATTATACCTAGCAACGGTCTGTTATACGTAGCGACGGTCTGTTATACATAGCAACAGTCCGTTATACCTCTGTTATACATAGCAACAGTCCGTTATACCTAGCAACGGTCTGTTATACGTAGCGACGGTCTGTTATACATAGCAACTGTCCTTTATACCTAGCAACGGTCTGTTATACGTAGCGACGGTCTGTTATACATAGCAACAGTCCGTTATACCTAGCAACGGTCTGTTATACGTAGCGACGGTCTGTTATACATAGCAACGGTCTGTTATACGTAGCGGCGGTCTGTTATACATAGCAACGGTCTGTTATACATAGCAGCGGTCTGTTATACATAGCAACGGTCTGTTATACGTAGCGACGGTCTGTTATACATAGCAACGGTCTGTTATACATAGCAACAGTCCGTTATACCTAGCAACGGTTTGTTATACATAGCAACGATCCGTTATACGTAGCAACGGTCCGTTATACGTAGCAACGATCCGTTATACGTAGCAACGGTCTGTTATACATAGCAACGGTCTGTTATATGTAGCAACGGTCCGTTATACCTAGCAACGGTCTGTTATACATATCAACGGTCTGTTATACATAGCAACGGTCTGTTATACGTAGCAACGGTCCATTATACATAGCAGCGGTCCGTTATACCTAGCAACGGTCTGTTATACCTAGCAACGGTCTGTTATACATAGCAACCCTCCGTTATACCTAGCAACAGTCTGTTATACGTAACGACGGTCTGTTATACATAGCAACAGTCCGTTATACCTAGCAATGGTCTGTTATATGTAGCAACAGTCCATTATACCTAGCAACAGTCCGTTATACCTAGCAACGGTCTGTTATACGTAGCGACGGTCTGTTATACATAGCAACAGTCCGTTATACCTAGCAATGGTCTGTTATACATATCAACGGTCTGTTATACCTAGCAACGGTCTGTTATACGTAGCGATGGTCTGTTATACATATCAACGGTCCGTTATACCTAGCAACGGTCCGTTATACCTAGTAACGGTCTGTTATACGTAGCAACGGTCCGTTATACGTAGCAACGGTCTTTTATACGTAGCAACGGTCTGTTATACGTAGCAACGGTCTGTTATACGTAGCAACGGTCCGTTATACCTAGCAACGGTCCGTTATACGTAGCAACGGTCCGTTATACATAGCAACGGTCCATTATACCTAGCAGCGGTCTGTTATACGTAGCAACGGTCCGTTATACGTAGCAACGATCCGTTATACCTAGCAACAGTCCGTTATACCTAGCAACGGTCTGTTATACACAGCAACGGTCTGTTATACGTAGTGACGGTCTGTTATACATAGCAACAGTCCGTCATACCTAGCAATGGTCTGTTATACATAGCAACAGTCCGTTATACCTAGCAACGGTCTGTTATACATAGCAACGGTCTGTTATATGTAGCGACGGTCTGTTATAGATAGGAACGGTCTGTTATACATAGCAACAGTCTGTTATACGTAGCAACGGTCTGTTATACGTAGCAACGGTCTGTTATACATAGCAACGGTCTGTTATACATAGCAACAGTCTGTTGTACGTAGCGAAGGTCTGTTATACATAGCAACGGTCCGTTATACCTAGCAACGGTCCGTTATACGTAGCAGCGGTCCGTTATAAGTAGCAACGGTCCGTTATACTTAGCAACGGTCCGTTATACCTAGCAGCGGTCCGTTATACATAGCAACGGTCCGTTATACGTAGCAACGGTCCGTTATACCTAGCAGCGGTCCGTTATACGTAGCAACGGTCCGTTATACGTAGCAACGGTCCGTTATACCTAGCAACGGTCTGTTATACGTAGCAACGGTCCGTTATACCTAGCAGTGGTTCGTTATAGGTAGCAATGGTCCGTTATATGTAGCAACGGTCCGTTATGCCTAGCAACGGTCCGTTATACCTAGCAATGGTCCGTTATACCTAGCAACGGTCCGTTATATGTAGCAACGGTCCGTTATACCTAGCAACGGTCTGTTATACGTAGCAACGGTCCGTTATACGTAGCAACGGTCTGTTATACGTAGCAATGGTCTGTTTTAAAGAAATAACCGACCTTAGAACGCCGTGATTGACCAATAAAGAACAGAGTATTCTTCATTATTTATGGATTGATGATGTTTACTGTTTGTTTCCACATCAGATGTGGATAAATGGATCATCGTCTCTCTGCTGACATTAATATTTCTGTATGATCTGCAGAGCACACACACACACACACACATGCACACCTCCTCCTCCTCCTCCTCCTCCTCCTTCTCCTCCTCCTTTTCCTCCTCCTCCTCCTCTATCAGTAGGACAGTCTGAATGAGATGCTGATGTTAACCCCCCCCCCGCTGTAAAGGAAGGAGCATGTTAAAGGAGGTGAACAGGAACAGTAGAACAGTAGAACAGTGGAACAGTAGAACTAGAGGAGGATCTATGTGAGCAAATCAAGATAAAAAGGAGAGAATGAAAGGAGAGGGATGAAGGGAGAGGGCACAAAGCATCGGGGGGTAAAAGAAGAAGAAGTGTCCAAACGTTATATATACCTGTGTGCTCATATTTGTGTCTTAGGAGGGAACTGGTCTTCTGGAATGTTTTGTCGCACAAGTCACACGCGTACATACCACTTTCAGTCTTCTTCATCTTCTTCCTGGACAGCAGCGAATCGCTGTCTGTCAGGTCGTCCAGGCCTGACAGATAGTCCGCCGTCCCGTCCAGCAGCTCCCCCTGAGACACAAAGACACACCGTCTCAACACCACGGATAATCCCACACCTGTCCAGACACCTTCTGGTCCCATCCACCCCCCCCCCCCCGCGACATGATCCCAAGTCTGGACAGGGCTTAAAGGCCCAACCTGGGTAAGTCCCCTTCATCCAGGGAAACTCAGAAAAAAGGGGGGACATATGAGACGGGGAGGTCGTGGTGGGACGGAGAGGGTGTGGTGGGACGGGGAGGGTGTGGTGGGACGGGGAGGTTGTGTTGGGACGGGGAGGTCGTGATGGGACGGGGAGGTTGTGATGGGACGGCGAGGTCGTGATGGGACGGGGAGGTTGTGTTGGGACGGGGAGGTTGTGTTGGGACGGGGAGGTCGTGATGGGACGAGGAGGTCGTGATGGGACGGGGAGGTTGTGATGGGACGGAGAGGGTGTGGTGGGACGGAGAGGGTGTGGTGGGACGGGGAGGTCGTGATGGGACGGAGAGGGTGTGGTGGGACGGAGAGGTCGTGATGGGACGGGGAGGTTGTGTTGGGACGGGGAGGTCTTGATGGGACGAGGAGGTCGTGATGGGACGGGGAGGTTGTGATGGTACGTCGTGATGGGACAGGGAGGTCGTGATGGGATGGGGAGGTCGTGATGGGATGGGGAGGTCGTGATGGGACGGGGAGGTTGTGATGGGACGGGGAGGTCGTGATGGGACGGGGAGGTTGTGATGGTACGTCGTGATGGGACAGGGAGGTCGTGATGGGATGGGGAGGTCGTGATGGGACGGGGAGGTTGTGATGGGACGGGGAGGTCGTGATGGGACGGGGAGGTCGTGTTGGGGAGGTCATGATGGGACGGGGAGGTCGTGATGGGACGGGGAGGTATAGAGGTTTTAAGATCAGGAAACACTCAGTAAAGTCAGATGACCTGTTTTGACATTTAGCTTTGAGGACTTGAAATGCATCACGGACAACATATAGTTTTACCTGGAAACCTGGTTTCCGTTGGTACTTTCTCCTCTGCTGCATTTCAGCGAACGTGGCTGCCCCGGTGGCGTAGGTGTAGCCCATGTGGGGAAGGAAGCTCATGGGGTCGAGGCCCGGGTAGGGCCTGAGGCCCGGGATGGATGCCTGGGCCGGAGACATGAAGGTGGGCGGAGGAAATGCTCCGTGAGGTGGCAGAGAGGTGTAGACGGGACCACCGGCGAAGGGATTGATCCCAAAGAGGGGACTGGTGCTCCCTCCGCCGTCATGGCCCAGGACCTCCTTCTTGATGTTGACCAGATCGAAGGGTCCGGAGGACACATGGTCTCGTCCTAGCACCTCGCCGTTGCGATCGATGATAAAACTGTTGTGCCTGGGTCGCTTGTCTCTCACAGACAGGAGCCTCTGGGCCAGGTGTTTGGGCAGCGACAGATCCAGCGGTATATCCCCGTGAGCATCCTCAGAAGCTAAGCTGTTCGGAGTGTAAGAGCTACTCTGAGAGTTTTTGGAGGAAGTGGAAGAAAGGTTGAGGGGCGACGGAGTGTCGCTCCTCAAGTGGTCCAAGGGGTCTAGTGGTTTGTCTCCTGTCGTCTGCCTGTTGGCTGTAAACTGGTTGGCCTTCGTGAGTCTGTGGGTGGCGTCGCCGTTAGTGAAGCCTCTGTGTAAATCTACGGTAGGAAGAGACATCGGTGACCGGCTAAAGACGTCCGCTCCACTGCGGTCAGGGGGGGGCGACTTCTTCCTCAGACTGCCTCCGTGGCCGTTTTGGCTCTTCCACTGAGAAAACCACTCCTTGACGAACTCTTGAGGAAGGCCGACAGCGATGGAGATCTTGAGCAGTTCCTCTGAGTTGGGCTCAGTGTTCATGGCAAGGTAGGCCTTGAGCACTGAGACGTGGTCCTTGAAGGGGTTGATAGGGCTGGTGGCCCGCTCAGTACTGGTCAGCTCAGAGGGTACTGACCCCCGGCGTAGACCGCTGTCCGCCGGCTGCAGGACTGCCTTGATCTCCTCGTTCATTTTACACAGGTAGCGCTCGTGTTGATGCAGAGGGATGGGCCCTGGGAAGGCCTCCTTGCAGTACTGGCAGCAGAACGGCAGGAACTGATTCTGGCCATCGTGACATTTCTCCTCACCGCTGAGATCTGAGTGGTTCAACTTCTCCGTCTTGATGTCCGCTTGCCTCTTGGAGTCGTCGATCAGACTCTTGGCCTCGTTGACCTTCTCCAGCGTGTAGTCAATGATGCTCTTTGTGGGACTGCCGTGGCCCACCACCTGGAAGCCGGCCTGGGCAAGCCTCTGCTCCTCCATCTGGGCCCCCAGCTCCTTCATGTAGGCCCTGAGCTTGGAGATCTCCTCCGGGTTCCCGTCCATCTTCTGCCTGCACACCGTATTGTCCACAATCTGAAGCACCTTCTGCACCTCGCTCAGGTTGTTCCCCAGAGAACCAGAGAAGCCCAGCAGGGGGAGGTCCAGTCCCATGCCTCCCAGGTGTTGAAGGGGGCTCTGGGAGGAGCTGTGGATGCCCAGGGGGCTTCCACCGCGGCCATTCAGGTAGACCCCTGATCCTCCGAACCCGTGCTGAGAGGCCATCAGCAGCCGGTACTCGTTGAAGTCCATCGGCTCGGCCTTGATGTCAAGCTGACCCTGCTGGTCCGGAGGGCCGAGCGGTCGCCCGTTCTCCAGTTTGTGGCGGAGCTGAGCGAGGGCGGGGCTTCCAGGCGATGAGGTCGTGGAGTTGGGGGAGGAGCCGGGCTTGCCGTTGTTTCCGTTGCGTACTCGTCCGTTGATGGCGATCAGGCCGATGCATTTCTTGCTGCTGATGTGGGAACTATAGGAGCCGGAGTGGGAGAACCGCTTCTTGCAGTTGGAGCACTCGTACGGCTTTTCACCTGCAACACAACGAGAGATATGATCAATAAATACAGTTTCATCTTGTTGGCAGATTGGGCGGTTTTCTACTTGTTGTACCTGTATGCTAAATGCTAAATGCTAAATGCTAAATGCAGTACCTGTGAGGGTTTCTGGATCAATATCTGTCATTGATCTGTGTTGTTCATTGATTTACAATAATAAATATATATATACATTTACATAAAGCAGCTTATTTGTCCACTCCCATGTTGATAAGAGGATTAAATACTGGACTAATCTCCCTTTAAGGTTCATTATGAACAGATACAACATGTGAGATTAATCACCATTAAATATTTTGATGTACTGACAGCCCTAATATGTAAATATATATTTTTCCTTTCCTAAACATGTGTCGACTTGGCTTCTGTCAGTCAGACCGGGCGAGCCGATACGTCACCGGCAGCCTCTCAGAGACTTCTAGAAGAATGACTTGACGTTAATGTGTAGCTGTGAATCATTCATGGATCAGTGGAGGAAGATGTCAAAGATGAAATCAGTCGTATTCAGAGAGAAGCTTCTCTTAGTGTTGATCTTTGATCTGAACCAGGTCATGAGTCATCCAGCAGCAGCATTCACTGTCAGCTTCGGGGGAGGACGACTCACCGCTGTGAATACGAAGATGCTCCTTCAGGTGATGTTTGTATTTGAAGGCTTTTCCACACTCGCTGCACTTGAACTTGCGGTTTGCAGCTCCTTCACTGAGCGGCGGCGGCGGCTGCAGAGAAACAGAGAGAACAGAGTGATGATGTGATGGAGGACGAGTGGGAGGAGGCAGATAACAGCAGACTGAGAACAGAAGCTGACGGGAACTCTGATAGTATTTATAGTATTTAGTGAAGCAGATCTGAGACACGAAGATCCTTCAACTGTTCTAATCTGCAGCACGTTCAGAGAATCAAAGAGGGCGGACTGTTCACAGGCTATAGTTCCTACGGTTCCTACGGTTCCTACGGTTCCTACAGTTCCTATGGTTCCTACGGTTCCTAGTTCCTACGGTTTCTACGGTTCCTACATTTTCTGCAGTTTCTACGGTTCCTACGGTTCCTACAGTCCCTAAAGTTCCTAGAGTTCAAACGGTTCCTACAGTTCCTAGTTCCTACAGTTCCTAAGGTTTCTACAGTTCCTACAGCTCCTACAGTTCCTACAGTTTCTACAGTTTCTACAGCTCCTACAGCTCCTACAGTTCCTACAGTTTCTACAGTTTCTACAGCTCCTACAGTTTTTACAGTTCCTACGGTTCCTAGTTCGTACAGCTCCTACAGTTCCTACAGTTTCTACAGTTTCTACAGCTCCTACAGTTTTTACAGTTCCTACGGTTCCTACGGTTCCTAGTTCCTACGGTTTCTACGGTTCCTACATTTTCTGCGGTTTCTACGGTTCCTACGGTTCCTACAGTCCCTAAAGTTCCTAGAGTTCAAACGGTTCCTACAGTTCCTAGTTCCTACAGTTCCTAAGGTTTCTACAGTTCCTACAGCTCCTACAGTTCCTACAGTTTCTACAGCTCCTACAGTTTTTACAGTTCCTACGGTTCCTAGTTCCTACAGCTCCTACAGTTCCTACAGTTTCTACAGTTTCTACAGCTCCTACAGTTTTTACAGTTCCTACGGTTCCTAGTTCCTACAGCTCCTA
>NW_023618482.1:20000-27500 GCF_015220745.1 Sebastes umbrosus | reverse complement strand
CCCCACTACAACCACTACAACCCCCCCACTACAACCACTATAACACCCCCCCCCACTACAACCACTATAACACCCTCCCCCCACTACAACCACTATAACACCCCCCCCACTACAACCACTATAACACCCCCCCCCCCACTACAACCACTATAACACCCCCCCCCCACTACAACCACTATAACACCCCCCCCACTACAACCACTATAACACCCCCTCCCCACTACAACCACTACAACCCCCCCACTACAACCACTATAACACCCCCACCACTACAACCACTATAACACCCCCTCCCCACTACAACCACTACAACCCCCCCACTACAACCACTATAACACCCCCCCCACTACAACCACTATAACACCCCCTCCCCACTACAACCACTACAACCCCCCCACTACAACCACTATAACACCCCCCCCACTACAACCACTATAACACCCCCTCCCCACTACAACCACTACAACCCCCCCACTACAACCACTATAACACCCCCACCACTACAACCACTATAACACCCCCTCCCCACTACAACCACTACAACCCCCCCACTACAACCACTATAACACACCCCCCACTACAACCACTATAACACCCCCTCCCCACTACAACCACTACAAACCCCCCACTACAACCACTATAACACCCCCCCCACTACAACCACTACAACCCCCCCACTACAACCACTATAACACCCCCCCACTACAACCACTACAACCCCCACACTACAACCCCTACCCCCCCCCTCCTACTACTACACACCCACTGCTATTGTGCTGTTTTTGCCTTTTGGCTGAAAGAATCTGGCCTGCAGAACAAATGTTCACATCCTCCTCTACTGCAGTCTGACTGAAACATCTTTATCTATATATCTATATATCTATATCTATATCTACATCTACATCTACTGCAGTGTGACTGAGAGACTGAAACATCTACATCTATATCTCCATATCTATATCTATATCTATATCTCCATATATATTTATATCTACATATATCAACATCTATATCTATATATCTCTATAATATATTTGTATATATGTGGAAGGAGGTAACAGGAATCATTCCACCTAAGCTCCTCAGCAGCAGGTTGCTGTGTGAGCGTCTCTGCGCTGTGATTGGTCGGACGTTCGGTGACCTCCTGAACTACAACCAATCACAGAGGTGTTTACCCTCCAAGTCACATGACTCTGACAGACAAGCAGCTGTCACCGGGGGCAACGCAGCAACATTCACACGATGACCACCAACTAAAAACACCAACGCAGCAACATTCACACGATGACCACCAACAAAAAACACCAGCGACAACATTCACACGATGACCACCAACTAAAAACACCAACGACAACATTCACACGATGACCACTAACTAAAAACACCAACGCAGCAACATTCACACGATGACCACCAACAAAAAACACCAGCGACAACACTCACATGATGACCACCAACTAAAAACACCAACGACAACTTTCACATGATGACCACCAACTAAAAACACCAACGACAACATTCACACGATGACCACCAACTAAAAACACCAACGACAACATTCACACGATGACCACCAACTAAAAACACCAACGACAACATTCACACGATGACCACTAACTAAAAACACCAACGCAGCAACATTCACACGATGACCACCAACTAAAAACACCAACGACAACTTTCACATGATGACCACCAACTAAAAACACCAACGACAACATTCACACGATGACCACCAACTAAAAACACCAACGACAACATTCACACGATGACCACCAACTAAAAACACCAACGACAACATTCACACGATGAGCACCAACTAAAAACACCAACGCAGCAACATTCACACGATGACCACCAACTAAAAACACCAACGACAACTTTCACATGATGACCACCAACTAAAAACACCAACGACAACATTCACACGATGACCACCAACTAAAAACACCAACGACAACATTCACACGATGACCACCAACTAAAAACACCAACAACATTCACACGATGACCACCAACTAAAAACACCAGCGACAACACTCACACAATGACCACCAACTAAAAACACCAACGACAACATTCACACGATGACCACAAACTAAAAACACCAACACAGCAACATTCACACGATGACCACCAACTAAAAACACCAACAACATTCACACAATGACCACAAACTAAAAACACCAACGACAACATTCACACCATGACCACTAACTATAAACACCAACGCAGCAACATTCACACGATGACCACCAACTAAAAACACCAACGACAACATTCACACGATGACCACCAACTAAAAACACCAACGCAGCAACATTCACACGATGACCACCAACTAAAAACACCAACGCAGCAACATTCACACGATGACCACCAACTAAAAACACCAACGACAACATTCACACGATGACCACCAACTAAAAACACCAGCGACAACACTCACACGATGACCACCAACTAAAAACACCAACGACAACATTCACACGATGACTACCAACTAAAAACACCAACGACAACATTCACACGATGACCACTAACTAAAAACACCAACGCAGCAACATTCACACGATGACCACCAACTAAAAACACCAACGACAACATTCACACGATGACCACCAACTAAAAACACCAACAACAACATTCACACGATGACCACTAACTAAAAACACCAACGCAGCAACATTCACACGATGACCACCAACTAAAAACACCATAGACAACATTCACACGATGACCAACAACTAAAAACATCAACGACAACATTCACACGATGACCAACAACTAAAAACACCAACGACAACATTCACACGATGACCACCAACTAAAAACACCAACGACAACATTCACATGATAACCACCAACTAAAAACACCAACCTAGCAACATTCACACCACGACCACCAACTAAAAACACCAACGACAACATTCACACGATGACCACAAACTAAAAACACCAACGCAGCAACATTTACACCATGACCACCAACTAAAAACACCAACGACAACATTCACACGATGACCACCAACTAAAAACACCAACGACAACATTCACACCATGACCACCAACTAAAAACAACAACGACAACATTCACACGATGACCACCAACTAAAAACACCAACGAAAACATTCATAAGATGAGCACCAACTAAAAACACCAACGACAACATTCATAAGATGAGCACCAACTAAAAACACCAACGACAACATTCACACAATGACCACAGACTAAAAACACCAACGACAACAATCACACGATGACCACCAACTAAAAAAACACCAACAACATTCACACCATGACCACTAACAAAAAACACCAACGACAACATTCACACCATGACCACCAACTAAAAACACCAACGACAACATTCATAAGATGAGCACCAACTAAAAACACCAACGACAACATTCACACGATGACCACAGACTAAAAACACCAACGACAACAATCACACGATGACCACCAACTAAAAACACCAACGACAACATTCATAAGATGAGCACCAACTAAAAACACCAACAAAATTCACACCATGACCACCAACTAAAAACACCAACAACATTCACACCATGACCACCAACTAAAAACACCAACGACAACATTCACACGATGACCACCAACTAAAAACACCAACGACAACATTCATAAGATGAGCACCAACAAAAAACTCCAACGACAACATTCACACGATGACCACCAACTAAAAACACCAACGACAACATTCACATGATGACCAACAACTAAAAACACCAACGACAACATTCACACCACGACTACCATCTAAAAACACCAACGACAACATTCACACCACGACCAACAACTAAAAACACCAACGACAACATTCACACCACGACCATCATCTAAAAACACCAACGACAACATTCATAAGATGAGCACCAACAAAAAACTCCAACGACAACATTCACACGATGACCAACAACTAAAAACACCAACGCAGCAACATTCACACCATGACCAACAACTAGAAACACCAACAACAACATTCACACGATGACCACCAACTAAAAACACCAACGACAACATTCACACGATGACCACCAACTAAAAACACCAACGACAACATTCATAAGATGAGCACCAACTAAAAACTCCAACGACAACATTCACACGATGACCACCAACTAAAAACACCAAGGACAACATTCACACGATGACCACCAACTAAAAACAACAACGACAACATTCACACGATGACCACCAACTAAAAACACCAACGACAACATTCACACGATGACCACCAACTAAAAACACCAACGACAACATTCATAAGATGAGCACCAACTAAAAACACCAACGACAACATTCACACGATGACCAGACTAAAAACACAAACGACAACAATCACACGATGACCACCAACTAAAAACACCAACAACATTCACACCATGACCACTAACTAAAAACACCAACGACAACATTCACACGATGACCACCAACTAAAAACACCAACGACAACAATCACACGATGACCACCAACTAAAAACACCAACAACAACATTCACACGATGACCACTAACTAAAAACACCAACGGCAACATTCATAAGATGAGCACCAACTAAAAACACCAACGACAACATTCACACGATGACCACAGACTAAAAACACCAACGACAACAATCACACGATGACCACCAACTAAAAACACCAACGACAACATTCATAAGATGAGCACCAACTAAAAACACCAACAACATTCACACCATGACCACCAACTAAAAACACCAACAACATTCACACCATGACCACCAACTAAAAACACCAACGACAACATTCACACGATGACCACCAACTAAAAACACCAACGACAACATTTATAAGATGAGCACCAACAAAAAACTCCAACGACAACATTCACACGATGACCAACAACTAAAAACACCAACGCAGCAACATTCACACCATGACCA
Source organism: Sebastes umbrosus (assembly GCF_015220745.1). NCBI lineage: Eukaryota > Metazoa > Chordata > Actinopteri > Perciformes > Sebastidae > Sebastes > Sebastes umbrosus. Next base: position 22,567 of record NW_023618482.1, on the reverse strand, counting down.
ACAACTAAAAACACCAACGACAACATTCACACGATGACCACCAACTAAAAACACCAACGACAACATTCACACGATGACCACCAACTAAAAACACCAACGACAACATTCACACGATGACCACCAACTAAAAACACCAACGACAACATTCATAAGATGAGCACCAACTAAAAACTCCAACGACAACATTCACACGATGACCACCAACTAAAAACACCAACGACAACATTCACACGATGACCACCAACTAAAAACAACAACAACGACAACATTCACATGATGACCACAGACTAAAAACACCAACGACAACATTCACACGATGACCACCAACTAAAAACACCAACGACAACATTCATAAGATGAGCACCAACTAAAAACACCAACAACATTCACACCATGACCACCAACTAAAAACACCAACAACATTCACACCATGACCACCAACTAAAAACACCAACGACATCATTCACACGATGACCACCAACTAAAAACACCAACGACAACATTCATAAGATGAGCACCAACAAAAAACTCCAACGACAACATTCACACGATGACCAACAACTAAAAACACCAACGCAGCAACATTCACACGATGACCACCAACTAAAAACACCAACGACAACATTCACACGATGACCACCAACTAAAAACACCAACGACAACATTCACACGATGACCACCAACTAAAAACACCAACGACAACATTCACACGATGACCACCAACTAAAAACAACAACGACAACATTTACACGATGACCACCAACTAAAAACACCAACGACAACATTCACACGATGACCACCAACTAAAAACACCAACGACAACATTCATAAGATGAGCACCAACTAAAAACACCAACGACAACATTCACACGATGACCAGACTAAAAACACCAAAGACAACAATCACACGATGACCACCAACTAAAAACACCAACAACATTCACACCATGACCACTAACTAAAAACACCAACGACAACATTCACACGATGACCAGACTAAAAACACCAACGACAACATTCATAAGATGACCAGACTAAAAACACCAACGACAACATTCACACGATGACCAGACTAAAAACACCAACGACAATATTCACACGATGACCAGACTAAAAACACCAACGACAACAATCACACGATGACCACCAACTAAAAACACCAACAACATTCACACCATGACCACCAACTAAAAACACCAACGACAACATTCATAAGATGAACACCAACTAAAAACACCAACGACAACATTCACACCATGACCACCAACTAAAAACACCAACGACAACATTCATAAGATGAACACCAACTAAAAACACCAACGACAACATTCACACCATGACCACCAACTAAAAACACCAACGACAACATTCATAAGATGAGCACCAACTAAAAACACCAACGACAACATTCACACGATGACCAGACTAAAAACACCAACGACAACATTCATAAGATGACCAGACTAAAAACACCAACGACAACATTCACACGATGACCAGACTAAAAACACCAACGACAACAATCACACGATGACCACCAACTAAAAACACCAACAACATTCACACCATGACCACCAACTAAAAACACCAACGACAACATTCATAAGATGAACACCAACTAAAAACACCAACGACAACATTCATAAGATGAACACCAACTAAAAACACCAACGACAACATTCACACGATGACCACCAACTAAAAACACCAACGACAACATTCACACCATGACCACCAACTAAAAACACCAACGACAACATTCACACCATGACCACCAACTAAAAACACCAACGACAACATTCACACCATGACCACCAACTAAAAACACCAACGACAACATTCACACCACGACCATCATCTAAAAACACCAACGACAACATTCACACCATGACCACCAACTAAAAACATGTCATCCAATCAGTGTCAAACCTTAATGTGAGCAGCAGCCAATCACAGCTCTCTGTTGATGATGAGGAGGCGGGGCTTCACTCCATCTGAACATATCGGACACGTTTCATCCAGGAGTCCACTTTGACAGATTCAATAATAATAATAATAATAATAATAATAATGATAATACTATTACTACTACTGATAATAATAATAATAATAAATATTAATAAATATTAATAATAATAATAATAATCCGTCTGTATTTCCAGGTCTTCAGGTGCGTCCACATCCTGCCGCTCTCTGAGAGGTAATGAGAGATGAAACCAGCTCTGTCTCTCTCTCTCTCTCTCTCTCTCTCTCTCTCTCTCTCCTGAGATCACCTGATGACCTGAACAACTGGAGGGGGAGGGGGGGGATAATGATGTCGCTGCCTAGCGGCTACGAGCTGGAAGTGCTTCATCACACACAGGCAGGTAACACAGACACGGACTAAAGTATGTGGACAGCTGAGTGGTGCATCGTATGCAGTTTGAATAGAGTCAGCTCAACAGGGTGTCCACATACTTTCACCCTAACCCCTACTTTTAACATCTTTTAAATCTATATCATACATTCATTTCTGTAAAACTATCTCACCTCTATACAGTAAACACACTACAGCCCAGTTCCTCCCA
>NW_023618482.1:12500-15000 GCF_015220745.1 Sebastes umbrosus | reverse complement strand
TTCAGTACTATATACTATACTCAGTACTACATACTATACTCAGTACTATATACTATATTCAGTACTATATACTATATTCAGTACTATATACTATATTCAGTACTATATACTATACTCAGTACTACATACTATACTCAGTACTACATACTATGCTCAGTACTACATACTATATTCAGTACTACATACTATATTCAGTACTATATACTATATTCAGTACTACATACTATACCCAGTACTACATACTATATTCAGTACTATATACTATATTCAGTACTATATACTATACTCAGTACTACATACTATACTCAGTACTATATACTATATTCAGTACTATATACTATATTCAGTACTATATACTATATTCAGTACTATATACTATACTCAGTACTACATACTATACTCAGTACTATATACTATATTCAGTACTACATACTATATTCAGTACTATATACTATATTCAGTACTACATACTATACCCAGTACTACATACTATATTCAGTACTACATACTATGCTCAGTACTACATACTATACTCAGTACTATATACTATATTCAGTACTACATACTATATTCAGTACTATATACTATATTCAGTACTACATACTATACCCAGTACTACATACTATATTCAGTACTACATACTATGCTCAGTACTACATACTATATTCAGTACTACATACTATATTCAGTACTACATACTATATTCAGTACTATATACTATATTCAGTACTACATACTATACCCAGTACTACATACTATATTCAGTACTATATACTATATTCAGTACTATATACTATACTCAGTACTACATACTATACTCAGTACTATATACTATATTCAGTACTATATACTATATTCAGTACTATATACTATATTCAGTACTATATACTATACTCAGTACTACATACTATACTCAGTACTATATACTATATTCAGTACTACATACTATATTCAGTACTATATACTATATTCAGTACTACATACTATACCCAGTACTACATACTATATTCAGTACTACATACTATGCTCAGTACTACATACTATATTCAGTACTATATACTATATTCAGTACTACATACTATACCCAGTACTACATACTATATTCAGTACTACATACTATGCTCAGTACTACATACTATATTCAGTACTACATACTATACTCAGTACTATATACTATATTCAGTACTACATACTATATTCAGTACTATATACTATATTCAGTACTACATACTATACCCAGTACTACATACTATATTCAGTACTACATACTATGCTCAGTACTACATACTATATTCAGTACTATACTGGAAAAACAAAGTTAGTAAACTTGTGTTTGGTGGATTATTTCTCTGTTGTATCAATGCTAATGGTGATGCTAATGCTAATGGTCATTGTATTTTACATGGTTGGAAAGCCTGTTTATTTACCTTCACAATGATGTCACACTTGTAAGGATCATGCATTTGTGGGATGAGCAGCGCAGCTGATGATGTGGGGAGCGCCCAAGAAAAATTTGCCAAAATGCTCGGTCGATGGTAAACAGTGTATTCTCCTGTTGGTGTTGACTCTTGTTGTGAGTTGTTTGGTGGATGATTGAACTCTCTATCAGTAACAAGGAACAAACAAGACATATTGATTGATTGAATCCACCGTCAGGAGCCTCAGTAGCGGTGGAAGATCCATACGCAGCCACAACAGCCTGGCACCTCCTCCTCATGCTGGTCACCAACCTGGTCACACGTTGCTGTGGGATGGCGTTCCATTCCTCAACCAGGATTGGTTGCAGGTCAGCCAGCATGGTTGTGTTGGTCACTCTAACACGTACAGCACGCCCAAGCTGATCCCACATGTTGAATTGGGTTGAGGTCTGGACTCTTGGCAGGCCGTTCCATTCTCTCTCCTCCCACATTGTGGAGGTAGTCTGTGATAACCCTGGCTCTGTGGGGGGGGCGTTGTTTCTTGGAGGATGAAGTTAGGTCCCAGATTGTGGAGATATGGGATCTCCACTGGCTGCAGAATCTCATCCCGATATCTCCCTGCATTGAGATGGCCTTCAATGATGACAAGCCTTGTTTTGCCAGTGAGGGAGATGCCTCCCCCCCCCCCACACCATGACACTGTCCCCACCAAAAGCTGTTACTCCATCGGTTCAACAATCAGCATAGCGTTCTCCACGTCGTCTCCATACTTTGACCCTGCCGTCCAACTTTGGCAGACAGAACCTGGACTCATCACTGAACATGACATTCCCCCACATGTTCAGGTTCCATTGTCTGTGTTGGAGACACCAGCGCCAACGGGCCTGACAGTGAAGGGCAGTCATTGCAGGCTTCCTGGTAGCCTTATGAGAATACACTGTTTATGGCATTTTGGCAAATTTTTCTTGGACGCTCCCCACATAATCAGCTGTGCTGCTCATCTCACAAATGCATGATCCTTACAAGTTGGACATCATTGCGAAGGTAAATAAACAGGCTTTCCAACGATGTAAAATACAATG
>NW_023618482.1:0-7500 GCF_015220745.1 Sebastes umbrosus | reverse complement strand
TCAACGGTCTATTATACATAGCAACGGTCTGCTATACGTAGCAACGGTATGTTATACATATCAACCTACTGTTATACATATCAACGGTCTGTTATACATATCAACTGTCTGTTATACATAGCAACGGTCTGTTATACATAGCAACGGTCTATTATACATAGCAACGGTCTGTTATACATATCAACGGTCTATTATACATAGCAACGGTCTGCTATACGTAGCAACGGTATGTTATACATAGCAATGGTCTATTATACATATCAACGGTCTGTTATACATATCAACGGTCTGTTATACATAGCAACGGTCTGTTATACATAGCAACGGTCTATTATACATATCAACCTACTGTTATACATATCAACTGTCTGTTATACATATCAACGGTCTGTTATACATAGCAACGGTCTATTATACATAGCAACGGTCTGTTATACATATCAACCTACTGTTATACATAGCAACGGTCTATTATACATAGCAACGGTCTGTTATACATAGCAACGGTCTATTATACATATCAACCTACTGTTATACATAGCAACGGTCTGTTATACATAGCAACGGTCTGTTATACGCAGCAACGGTCTGAGAAGCATAAAGAAACAAAAGATCATAGAACTCATTGATTGACCAATCACAATGGAGCATTCAACAGAGCCGTGTAATAATTTATTATAATAAACTTCCGTAATAAAAAAGTGAAGTGAGAAAGTTAAAAACAACCTCAGTGACAGGAAGTCAGAGTAATTTATATGTATATATATATATATATATATATATATATACATATGTGTGTGTGTGTGTGTGTGTGTGTGTGTGTGCTAGACTGTTTGGCAGCTTGATGTTGTCGTTCATTCCTGAATCGTTCATCATCACCCCCTCCTGTAGAATGTAACTGTACTATGGGAAACGCTGCCAGTGTTTATAATGAAACATTGATTATTGATTAGCTGCTGATTATTTGATCATGTTTAGTTAAACTGTCCAACGAACAGATTCACTATACGTTCAGATAGAGACAGTTTATCTATAGATACAACCAGCCAATCACAGACCATCCTGAAGTTAATCTATAGATACAACCAGCCAATCACAGACCATCCTGAAGTTAATCTATAGATACAACCAGCCAATCACAGACCATCCTGAAGTTAATCTATAGATACAACCAGCCAATCACAGACCATCCTGAAGATAATCTATAGATACAACCAGCCAATCACAGACCATCCTGAAGATAATCTATAGATACAACCAGCCAATCACAGACCATCCTGAAGATAATCTATAGATACAACCAGCCAATCACAGACCATCCTGAAGATAATCTATAGATACAACCAGCCAATCACAGACCATCCTGAAGTTAATCTATAGATACAACCAGCCAATCACAGACCATCCTGAAGTTAATTTATAGATACAACCAGCCAATCACAGACCATCCTGAAGATAATCTATAGATACAACCAGCCAATCACAGACCATCCTGAAGATAATCTATAGATACAACCAGCCAATCACAGACCATCCTGAAGATAATCTATAGATACAACCAGCCAATCACAGACCATCCTGAAGTTAATCTATAGATACAACCAGCCAATCACAGACCATCCTAAGCCACCAAAACGATGAAGTGAGAACTAATCAGGTGGTTTCCATAGCAACAACATCATTCCACTCGTTCTGAGTAAAAACCAGAAACTGATGAACGATTAAATTAGTTTCCTGTGAGAATATGTTATTATATTATTATATTATTATAGAATCATCTCTTTATGAACCCACTGGAAACGCTGAACTGGAGCCAAAAATAATATTCAGACGTTGTTTGAATTCATATTTAAGGAGTCTGATAAAGTCGTCTGTTTCTGCTCCACCTGAGGGAACACCACACATTATTATTATTATTATTATTATTATTATTATATATATATTATGTATATTGTATCATTATAAACAGTCTCATTATTATTATATATATTGTATTATTATAAACAGTCTCATTATTATTATATATATTATATATATTGTATTATTATAAACAGACTCATTATTATTATATATATATTATAGATATTGTATTATTATAAACAGACTCATTATTATTATATATATATTATAGATATTATATTATTATAAACAGACTCATTATTATAATATATATATTATATTATTATAAACAGACTCATTATTATTATATATATATTATATATATTGTATTATTATAAACAGTCTCATTATTATTATATATATTGTATTATTATAAACAGTCTCATTATTATTATATATATATTATATATATTGTATTATTATAAACAGACTCATTATTATAATATATATATTATATATATTGTATTATTATAAACAGTCTCATTATTATTATATATATATTATATATATTGTATTATTATAAACAGACTCATTATTATTATATATATATTATATTATTATAAACAGACTCATTATTATAATATATATATTATATATATTGTATTATTATAAACAGTCTCATTATTATTATATATATTGTATTATTATAAACAGTCTCATTATTATTATATATATATTATATATATTGTATTATTATAAACAGACTCATTATTATTATATATATATTATATTATTATAAACAGACTCATTATTATTATATATATATTATATATATTGTATTATTATAAAAAGTCTCATTATTATCTGAAGAATCAACAAGAGAGTGATTTCACTGTAACGGGTCTCAGATCAGTTGAACACCTTCAGACTGAAGACGGAGAGAAAAGGGAAGTAAGATTTGACAGAAGAAGAAGCAGCAGCGTCTTTAAGAGACACAAACTGTTGACACAGAGCTGGACCGACATGTCTGACGGTCATCGTGTTCCTAAACTGAGCCAGAATTCTGAATCAAAGCTCTGATATGTTCACTAACTGTACCAGTCTTCAGAGTGGACTGAAACTGAGATCAACTGAGATAAAGTGAGATCGACTGAGAGGAAACCATCAACTACAGTATCAGAAACATCCAGAACATGTCACATAATGACTGCAGTCCATCAATAACTGGATCAATAAAAGGCCTATCTCACATGTTACACACCAACACACCACCAAGTATCTGAACAATGTGACGGATCTGCTGCAGCCCAGAACCCTGAACTCATCTCTAAACTCGTCCTCTCTGACTAGTCCACACGTCGGTGGCACAAAGTCAGAAAACAGAGGAATCCAAAGCGATTGAGTGGCGAAGGTAAAACGGAGGTTAGAGAAGTGGGAAGTGTGACAGAAGAAAAGGAAATAAAAGAGTGCGAGGGCATAACGGGAAGGTGTGCGTGTTCTGAGAAACAGAAGAAGAAGCAACAGTGCGGTGACGAGGTCAACAAAACCCCGTGAAACGACAAGTCAGCAGATTACAGCAGCAAGGGGAACTCAAGGACACTTCAGTGTCGACACAGAAAAGAGGAAACTGCATGTTTTCTTTCTTACCTGCTTTTAACACGACCAGTTTGTTCAGGTCGAAGCAGCAGAACCGCACCGGAAAAACAGAAGAAGAAGAAAAACAAGAATTAGTGAAAATGACCAGAGATTTATTTATTTATCAGGAAATAAAACGAGTCATTCCTTCACTTCCTCTCCGTCAAAAAACACTTTATCATTTATCCTAAGTATCCTTTAAGATACACAAAGTTTTAAATCGAGACCTGACCCGACCCACAACCATGCTCAGAGCTCAGGGTACCGTAAATAAATGTTCAGGTATCATGGTACCGTAGATAAATGTTCAGGTATCAGGGTACCGTAGATAAATGTTCAGGTATCAGGGTACCGTAGATAAATGTTCAGGTATCAGGGTACCGTAGATAAATGTTCAGGTATCAGGGTACTGTAGATAAATGTTCAGGTATCAGGGTACCGTAGATAAATGTTCAGGTATCAGGGTACTGTAGATAAATGTTCAGGTATCAGGGTACTGTAGATAAATGTTCAGGTATCAGGGTACCGTAGATAAATGTTCAGGTATCAGGGTACTGTAGATAAATGTTCAGGTATCAGGGTACTGTAGATAAATGTTCAGGTATCAGGGTACCGTAGATAAATGTTCAGGTATCAGGGTACTGTAGATAAATGTTCAGGTATCAGGGTACTGTAGATAAATGTTCAGGTATCAGGGTACCGTAGATAAATGTTCAGGTATCAGGGTACTGTAGATAAATGTTCAGGTATCAGGGTACCGTAGATAAATGTTCAGGTATCAGGGTACCGTAAATAAATGTTCAGGTATCAGGGTACCGTAGATAAATGTTCAGGTATCAGGGTATTGTAGATAAATGTTCAGGTATCAGGGTACTGTAGATAAATGTTCAGGTATCAGGGTACCGTAGATAAATGTTCAGGTATCAGGGTACTGTAGATAAATGTTCAGGTATCAGGGTACTGTAGATAAATGTTCAGGTATCAGGGTAGTGTAGATAAATGTTCAGGTATCAGAGTACTGTAGATAAATGTTCAGGTATCAGGGTACTGTAGATAAATGTTCAGGTATCAGGGTACTGTAGATAAATGTTCAGGTATCAGGGTACTGTAGATAAATGTTCAGGTATCAGGGTACTGTAGATAAATGTTCAGGTATCAGGGTACTGTAGATAAATGTTCAGGTATCAGAGTACTGTAGATAAATGTTCAGGTATCAGGGTACTGTAGATAAATGTTCAGGTATCAGGGTACTGTAGATAAATGTTCAGGTATCAGGGTACTGTAGATAAATGTTCAGGTATCAGGGTACTGTAGATAAATGTTCAGGTATCAGGGTACTGTAGATAAATGTTCAGGTATCAGGGTACTGTAGATAAATGTTCAGGTATCAGGGTACTGTAGATAAATGTTCAGGTATCAGGGTACTGTAGATAAATGTTCAGGTATCAGGGTACTGTAGATCTCTTTCTGTGTTGAAACCAACAGAAAACAGAGTCAAATTCCTTTTTTTATTATCACTAATTAACACAGCGTGGACACGGGGTGGACACGGGGTGGACACGGGGTGGATAAGGTGTGGACATGTTGTGGACGCAGGGTGGACACGGGGTGGACAAGGTGTGGACGTAGCTTGGACATTGTGTCCTTTGTGTTGCTTCAGGCCGATATAAGGACTCGTGTCCGTTGAGGTGAACGGGAGCTCCGGTAGACTCATCCAGGTCTGATTGGATTCTCTTCTGGTCGGCTGCTCGTCTACAGGAACCGGATGGTAATTATTGTCTGGTATCGCTCCGATCAATTTGCATTTAACCCAGATTTCGGGGACCAAAGAGGATTGTGGCGCGTCGAGCTGCAGAGACAACACAGAAACGGGGACAGGAAGCCATCTCATCGTCGCCTCACTCCTTCATCTGATGAAATAAACATGTTTCACTTCAGCTGAAGCTCCACAACCACCTTCACTAAAGAGGTCAGCTGACGGGCCGGAGGTCCAGGACAAAGGACCCCACCCCCACCCATCTGCTACCCAGACCCCTCCACCCAGACCCCTCCACCCAGACCCCACCACCCAGACCCCTTCACCCAGACACCTCCACCCAGACCCCTCCACCCAGACCCCTCCACCCAGACCCCACCACCCAGACCCCTCCACCCAGACCCCTCCACCAAGACCTCTCCACCCAGAACCCTCCACCACCACCACCCAGGCCCCTCCACCATCACCACCCAGACCTCTCCACCCAGACCCCTCCACCACCAACCAATGTACTGGGAACACTGGGATGGTCACACAGCTGGCAGACATGTCTGGACGGTGTTCATGCTAAATATGTTGTTTTACGGAGCGTCCCTTTAACCTACATGCAGTTATTGATTGACCCGGTTCATCATCGCTGCCGTGTGAACTGATCCAGACGTTAACATCTGTGTCACATCGATCGCTCCCACTGATCAGAGACTCATCACGACCCACGACCCCAATACAGACTGATGAAGAGTGATGAAGAACGATGAAGAGTGATGAAGAGTCAACCACGACCCCAATACAGAGTGATGAAGAGTGATGAAGAGCGATGAAGAGTCAACCACGACCCTGATACAGAGTGATGAAGAGTCAACCACGACCCTGATACAGAGTGATGAAGAGTGATGAAGAGTGATGAAGAGTCAACCACGACCCTGATACAGAGTGATGAAGAGTCAACCACGACCCCGATACAGAGTGATGAAGAGTGATGAAGAGTCAACCACGACCCTGATACAGAGTGATGAAGAGTCAACCACGACCCTGATACAGAGTGATGAAGAATCAACCACGACCCCGATACAGAGCGTTGAAGAGTGATGAAGAGTCAACCACGACCCCGATACAGAGTGATGAAGAGTGATGAAGAGTCAACCACAACCCTGATACAGAGTGATGAAGAGTCAACCACGACCCTGATACAGAGTGATAAAGAGTCAACCACGACCCCGATACAGAGTGATGAAGAGTCAACCACGACCCTGATACAGAGTGATGAAGAGTGATGAAGAGTGATGAAGAGTCAACCACGACCCTGATACAGAGTGATGAAGAGTCAACCACGACCCTGATAATACAGAGTGATGAAGAGTGATGAAGAGTGATGAAGAGTCAACCACGACCCCAATACAGAGTGATGAAGAGTGATGAAGAGCGATGAAGAGTCAACCACGACCCCAATACAGAGTGATGAAGAGTCAACCACAACCCCAATACAGAGTGATGAAGAGTGATGAAGAGTCAACCACGACCCCAATACAGAGTGATGAAGAGTCAACCACAACCCCAATACAGAGTGATGAAGAGCCAACCACGACCCCAATACAGAGTGATGAAGAGTCAACCACGACCCCGATACAGAGTGATGAAGAGTGATGAAGAGTGATGAAGAGTCAACCACGACCCTGATACAGAGTGATGAAGAGTCAACCACGACCCCGATACAGAGTGATGAAGAGTGATGAAGAGTCAACCACGACCCTGATACAGAGTGATGAAGAGTCAACCACAACCCCGATACAGAGTGATGAAGAGTCAACCACGACCCTGATACAGAGTGATGAAGAGTCAACCACGACCCCGATACAGAGTGATGAAGAGTCAACCACGACCCCGATACAGAGTGATGAAGAGTCAACCACGACCCTGATACAGAGTGATGAAGAGTCAACCACGACCCTGATACAGAGTGATGAAGAGTGATGAAGAGTCAACCACGACCCTGATACAGAGTGATGAAGAGTCAACCACGACCCCGATACAGAGTGATGAAGAGTCAACCACGACCCCGATACAGAGTGATGAAGAGTCAACCACGACCCTGATACAGAGTGATGAAGAGTCAACCACGACCCCAATACAGAGTGATGAAGAGTGATGAAGAGTGATGAAGAGTCAACCACGACCCGGATACAGAGTGATGAAGAGTGATGAAGAGTCAACCACGACCCTGATACAGAGTGATGAAGAGTGATGAAGAGTCAACCACGACCCCGACAGAG
>NW_023618481.1:37500-51365 GCF_015220745.1 Sebastes umbrosus | reverse complement strand
CTCCAGCGGGTCTCCAGGATTCCTTCCTGCGTGCTCCCCAGGGATCGGTGCCTGTACCTGGGCTGAGTCTGGTGGATGGAGTCCCGGTCCAGATGAGGAGGCCGATGCCTGGAGAGTTCACCAGCATCCGGCCCCTCCCTGCTCCCGGTGCTCATTCCCACTTGCTACCAGGTCAGACCAACAGTACATCACTCATTGACACTCAGCAGCCTGGTTGGTGGTAACTTTAGAAATGTAATAGATTACTGTGTAATGTAACTATTGTCCCCCCTCCCCCAGGTGTCCCCCAGCCCTTCCTCCCCCGCTCCCTCCCCCTCCAGCAGCACAGCATCATGGGACAGCCCTACATAGAGCTCCGCCACCGCGCCCCTGAGAACCGCCTGAGGCTGTCCTTTTCTCTCCCCGAGGCCCCGCCGCCGCTGCACCCCAGAGACCCCCAGCCGTCCCCGCTCAGACCCCCGCCGCTGGGCCAGCACATGGTGATGGACCAGCTGAACCACCACCAGCAGCACTTCCACGAGTCCACTGATGGGATGGAGGAGCACCTGGAGGGGGAGGACTCTGCTGTGAAGGACCTGGAGGACGTGGAGGTGAAAGATCTGGTGGACCTGAACCTGAACCTGGACCCTGAAGACGGTACGAGAGTAAACAATCATAGTTTGTGGTTATAACGTAAAGATCTCTCGTCATCGTGTTGTAACGGCGTTCCCCTTTCAGGTAAAGAGGACCTGGATCTGGGTCCTAACGACCTCCACCTCGACGACTTCCTGCTGTCGGGGAAGTTTGACCTGATCGCCTACGCCGACCCCGAGCTCAATCTGGAGGACAAGAAGGACATGTTCAACGAGGAGCTGGACCTGGGGGAGCCGGTGGAGGAGAAGGACGGCGGCGGGGCCAGAAAGACCGATAGCCACGCCTTCCTGTTAGGCCAGGTCAAACAGGAAGTACAGGACGGCGTCAAGACGGAGGCCAGGGACGGGCTCTCTGCAACCCAGCACCCTGCACCACAACCTGGGGTCGGCTTCACCACCAGCAGACCCCCCGGAGCTCAGGGGGGCGAGGCAGCAGGCTCCAGCCAGCCATCCCTCCAGAAGGTGAAGGACTGTGGTTCTGCTTCAGGGGCCTTACCGGCTCTCCAGACCCAGGAACAGGCTCCGATGTCGGGCATGGCACCCAGGGTTCTCCCCCCCATGGCTGGTCAACAGTCCGTCTTCCAGCAGCAGCAGAGACCGTTTGGACCGTCCCCGTCGGCTCTCTTCACCCCCCACCCTCAGGGTCACCCCGGTCTGACCCCCCAAGGTTACCCCAGTCTGACCCCCCAGGGCCCTCCTGTCCCGCCTCACCCACGGTCCCTCCAACCCTCCCAGCCTCGCCTCCTCCTCCTGAACCCCCAGACCCAGCTTCCACACCCGGGGACCTCCAACCAGACCCAGACCCAGACCCAGACCCAGACCCAGACCCAGACCCAGACCCAGAGCCAGGCCATCTTCCCCCAGAATCTGGACCTGGACCTGGACTTGGACCTGGACCTGGACCAGAACCAGCAGAGGCATCTGCTCTTGGAGGAGCAGCCGCTACTCCTGCAGGACCTCCTGGACCAGGAGCGCCAGGAGCAGCAGCAGCAGAAACAGATGCAGGCCCTGATCAGACAGAGGTCCACCCCAGACCCCGTGTTACCCAATATAGGTAAGACCTGGACCCCGACAGACCTGAACCCCAACAGACCTGAACCCTGAATAGTGCTCCTGGTTTCATCTTTGTGCTTTTATTGTGTAGTTGTTGGGCCCCGGGAGGCTTTTATTTTGACAGGTGTGTTTGTGTGTCCAGCAGACTTTGACTCCATCGCCGACCCCATCATGAAGGCCAAGATGGTGGCTTTGAAGGGCATCAACAAGGTCATGACCCAGAGCAACCTGGGACTCAACCCCATGGTCATCAACAGGTAGGATGACCTCTGACCTTTGACCTCTGTGACTGAAGTCCACCTGGTAATTAAAGACTGACTCCTCTTCCTTTAACCTGTCAGGTTCCAGCAGGTCCCGGTGGTCCCGGTGATCCCGGTGGCTCCGGTGGTCCCGGTGGCCCCTGTGGTTCCGGTGGTTCCGGTGGCTCCAGGTCCAGAGGGGACTCCTCAGCCTCCTCACCTGGTGGGCCCGGTGTGTAGAACCATCAGAATCAGTTTGAATAAGTCCCTGATGTGCTTTCTGTGTTCTGGTTCTAACAGGAAGTGTCTTCTCTTCTCTTCCTGTCAGGACGGGAAGTTGAACCCCCAGTTGGTGCGACCCAACCCCCCCAGCTTTGGCCCGGGCTTCGTCAGTGAGTATCAGGAAACAAACCCAACGATGATTCACATGATACGTTAATATTCTATATAACAGGAGAGAGAGAGACAATAAAGAACTAGAGCTGCTGAAGTTAACGTGATGATAACGATAACGCTCGAATGAAGATCCTGGTATCATCTGAAACTATAAAACCTGATGAATCCATCGGTATATAATAAATGTGAATGTGTGAGGGTTTTTGGCGGAAAAAAGTCGGAAAAATGTTTGAAAAATATCCAAAAAATGTCTGAAAATTGTCCAAAAACTGTCTGGACAGATGTGTGAAAAATGACAAAAGTCCAAAAAAAATCTGAAAGAGTCGGAAAAAATGTTGGGAAAATGTTTGAAAAAGTCGGAAAAAATTCGAAAGAATTTCGGAAAAAAAAGTCCGAATTTTTTTCGGAAAAATGTTTGAAAAAATTCCGAAAAATGTCTGAAAAAAATGTTTGAAAAAAGTTAAAAAATGTCAGAAAAATGTTTGAAAAAGTCCCAAAAATTTCGCAAAAATGTCCAAAAAATGTTGGAAAAATGTTTGAAAAAATGTCTGAAAAAAAGTCCAAAAACTATCTGGACAGATGTGTGAAAAATGAGAAAATTCCCCCAAAAAATCTGAAAAAAGATCCGAAAAAAGTCTGAAACTCAGAAAACAAGCATTTTAAAAGTTGTCTGCTCGTTGTCATGGTAACAGACCTGACAAAGCATGAATTCTGACTTTTTACTGATCAGCATCACTATGTCGTTATTTCAGCATCATTTTGATCAGTTTATTGATATTAAATCTGTTTATTTTGGGTTCATACGTCAGTAGTGAACCAGATTAATTCTGTATGTTGATAAGAGTATTAAATACGTGACTAATCTCCCTTTAAGGTTCATTTAGAACTGATATAAAACATGTGAGATGAATCATGTTTCAATGTTTTGTGTGGTGCAGACGAGGCCCAGCGGCGTCAGTACGAGGAGTGGTTGGGGGAGACGCAGCAGCTCCTGCAGATGCAGCAGCGCCTCCTGGAGGACCAGATCGCCGCTCACCGCAAGACCAAGAAGTCCCTGTCGGCCAAACAGAGGACGGCCAAGAAGGCGGGCCGAGCCCTCACCGAGGAGGACGCCGCCCAACTCCTCAACGTCACCGAGCAGCAGGGGGCGGTGCAGAAACAGCTGGAGCAGGTACACCTGCACATCTATAGATATATAGATAAAGACATAGAGTAGGTGTCAGACTGGGTGTCGGTGTGATGATGTGATGTCTGTGTTCAGATTCGGAAGCAGCAGAAGGATCACACCGAGCTGATCGAGGACTACAGGACCAAACAGCAGAGATCTGCAGGAGCGCCATCCCTCCCCCAGCCCCAAATCCAACAGCCCCCCCTCCCCCAGACCCAAATCCTCCAGCCCCCCCTCCCCCAGACCCTGGTGTCGATGCAGCCACGCCCGGGCGGCCCCACCGTGGCCCGTCTCCCGAACGTCCCCCCCGGGTGGACGCCAGGTGGCGGGGCCCATCCGGGGCCGGGGGTGATGGGGCAGAGGATGCCTCTTCAGATGCCCCCCGCCGCCCTGCCTAAAGCCCCCCCCCAGGCTCCCCCGCACACTCAGGCGACCACGGTGCCCGCCCTCGCCGCTCCAACAGCGGGCTTCACCGCGGCTCCCCGGGGCCCCCCCGCCGGAGGCCCCAACGGAGCAGCGGGGGACGCCCCTCCTCAGGTAAACACACCTGGAGGAGTTCACTGACGTCTGGTTGTCAGATTTACACCTCCGGTAACCACGGAGACCTTTACCCATGAGTCACTCTGTCTCCTCCACCTGCAGGTGAAGTTTGACGACAACAACCCGTTCAGCGAAGGTTTCCAGGAGAGAGAGAGGAGGGACCGGCTGAGAGAGCAGCAGGAGAGGCAGCGAGTCCAACTGATGCAGGAGGTGAGTCATCACGCCATCACGACAGGAAGTAGAAACACACAGCTGTTAATCTGTAGAGAACAGGAAGTAGAAACAGATGTTGGTCTGTAGAGAACAGGAAGTAGAAACAGATGTTAGTCTGTAGAGAACAGGAAGTAGAAACAGATGTTAGTCTGTAGAGAACAGGAAGTAGAAACAGATGTTCTTCTTCTCCTCTCAGGTGGAGCGTCATCGTGCACTGCAGCAGAGACTGGAGCTGGAGCAGCAAGGCATGCTGGGAGCCTCTGTGGGTCCTGGAGCCGGAGGAGCAGCCATGCCAACGTCTGGAGCTCTGTCAGGGGCTCGAGTCGGGGCAACATCTGGACCAGGAGGTCCTGCGGGACCAGGAGGTGATGGTCTGTCCCAGATGCCCTTCTTCAGCTCTGAGCTGCCCCAGGACTTCCTCCAGTCCCCCCCAGCTGCTAGACCTCCACCACCGCACCAGCAGGCAGGCCTCCTCCAGGGGTTCACAGGAGGACCCCTGCACCCTGGAGCTCACCCAGCTCCTGCTCTACTGCCCGGCGTCACCTCAGAGCGGGTCAGGGTCCTACCTGAGCACGGGCCCCCCGTGGACGTTGCTCTGCCCTCCCTCCACGCCAGGCCGAGGCTCCCGGGCCCCGCCGGGCCCTCGGCACAGGGACAAGTACGGCCGGCGGCGTTGACCCCCTCCCATCCTGGAGGTCATCGATTTGGACAGGACTCCTCCTCTTCCTCCCCGTCCTTCCCCTGCTCCTCCTCCGGAGGCCCCGCCTCCCTCATCCAGCTCTACTCTGACATCATCCCTGACGACAAACCAAAGAAGAAGAATAGCAGGAAGAGGGACGGAGACGACGCCGGGGTCGGAGGAGGAGGAGCCAGGACACCGCTGTCCTCGTACTCCGATGACATCACGGCTCCGCCCACTCCGGCTGTGTCTGACACTTCCTGCTCCACACCCACCCGGGGCAGCGTGGACCAATCGGATCTCTGCTTCTCTCTAAGCTCCGCCCTCTCCGGTCTGGCTCCATCTTCGGAGCTGGAGAGGCAGCTGTCCGTCATCTCTGCAGCCCAGCAGAGAGCTTCCATCCTGGGCATGGAGGGTCAGAGAGGTCCCCTGTCTGCAGCTCGTCTGGAGGTCAAGGTCAGTTACTCTGATGGTACTCTGGTAATACCAGTACACTGTGGTATTACTGTGGTATTACTGTAGTAGTACTAGTACTTGTTGTAGTAATACTAGTACTTGTTGTAGTAGTACTAGTACTTGTTGTAGTAGTACTAGTACTTGTTGTAGTACTTGTTGTAGTACCTGTTGTAGTACCCTGTCCTCTCAGGTGTTGAGTGTTCTCCTGGTCTCCCTGCAGGAGGAGCGTGAGGAGGGAGGAGCTTGTGGAGGAGGCGTGGTGAAGATGGAGGAGGGTGGGGGAGGTGACGGGGGGAAGGAGTTGCTCAGACACCTGCTGAAGGACAAGATGTCCCCGGCCACCACGCCGTCACCCACCGGACAGGCCCCGCCCCCCGCCCGCCGCCAGCTGTCCAATGAGAGCGTCCGGTCAGAGGAGGAGGACAGGCCTGGTTCCCATGGCAACATGGTGAGGAGGGGGGGTTTGTTTAATCTGGTCACATGACCTCAGGACGGAGCGTTGTGATTGGTGCGTGATGACGATGATGATGATGATGATGATGATGACGTCGTGGTATGATCCCTCCTCCAGGTGGCGATGGACAGTCCAGACGTCCTGGACCCGTCCGGCAGGAAGAAGACTCAACGCTGTAAGAGACGGACGGACAAAGACAGAGCTCCTCCTAAAAACAAGAGGAGGAAGAAAGAGGAGGAGGAGAAGATCCACTCCTCCTCCTCTTCCTCCTCCTCTGACCCGCTGATGACTCACCTCAGACAGGTAGACCAACCTGCTCCTCCTCTCTCTCCTCTTCTTCCTCCTCCTCCTCCTCTCTCTCCTCTTCCTCCTCCTCCTCTCTCTCCTCTTCTTCCTCCTCCTCTCTCTCCTCTTCTTCCTCCTCCTCTCTCTCCTCTTCTTCCTCCTCTTCCTACTCTTCCTCTTCCTCCTCCTCCTCCTCGTCTCTCTCCTCTTCCTCCTCTCTCTCCTCTTCTTCCTCCTCCTCTCTCTCCTCTTCTTCCTCCTCCTCCTCCTCCTCCTCTCTCTCCTCTTCCTCCTCCTCCTCTCTCCTCTTCCTCCTCCTCTCTCTCCTCCTCCTCTCTCTCCTCTTCCTCCTCCTCCTCTCTATCCTCCTCCTCTCTCTCTTCCTCCTCCTCTCTCTCCTCTTCCTCCTCTCTCCTCCTCCTCCTCGTCCTCCTCTTCCTCCTCTCTCTCCTCTCTCCTCCTCCTCCTCGTCCTCCTCTTCCTCTTCCTCCTCCTCCTCTCTATCCTCTTCCTCCTCTTCCTCCTCCTCCTCCTCCTCCTCCTCTCTCTCCTCTTCCTCCTCCTCTCTCTCCTCTTCCTCCTCCTCTCTATCCTCTTCCTCTTCCTCCCTCCTCCTCGTCCTCCTCTTCCTCTTCCTCCTCCTCCTCTCTCTCCTCTTCCTCCTCCTCTTCCTCCTCCTCATCCTCTCTCCTCCTCCTCCTCCTCTCTCTGCTCTTCCTCCTCCTCTCTCTTCTCCTCTCTCTCCTCTTCCCTCTCCTCTCTCTCCTCTTCCTCCTCCTCCTCTCTCTCCTCTTCCTCCTCTCTCTCCTCTTCCTCCTCCTCTTCCTCCTCCTCCTCTCTCTCCTCCTCCTCCTCTCTCTCCTCTTCCTCCTCCTCTCTCTCCTCTCTCTCCTCTTCCTCCTCCTCCTCTCTCCTCTTCCTCCTCTTCATCCTCCTCTTCTTCCTCCTCGTCCTCCTCTTCCTCCTCTTCCTCCTCCTCCTCCTCGTCCTCCTCTTCCTCTTCCTCCTCCTCTTCCTCCTCTTCCTCCTCTTCTTCCTCCTCCTCCTCGTCCTGCTCTTCTTCCTCCTCCTCCTCGTCCTCCTCTTCTTCCTCCTCCTCCTCCTCCCTCCTCCCTCCTCTTCCTCCCCTCCCTCCTCCTCTTCCTCCCTCCTCGTCCTCGTCCTCCTGTTCCTCGTCTTCCTCCTCGTCCTCCTCTTCCTCTTCCCTCCTCCCTCCTGTTCCTCGTCTTCCTCTTCGTCCTCCTCTTCCTCTTCCTTTACTGTTGTTCACTCATCTTCTTTACTTCCTGGATTATTGATTATTGATTATTGATTCCCCCCCAGCTGTCGGTGCTGCCCCTCATGGAGCCGGTCCTCAGGGTGGATCTGAGTCTGTTCCCCCCGTTCGGCAGCTCCTCTCTGGGCCGAGACTCCAGACTGACGGGCTCCTTCGGTAACGCCTGCCTGGACGGAGTCACGGACTACTACTCCCAGCTCATATATAAGGTACTACTACAGTACTACTACAGTACTACTACAGTACTACTCCCAGCTCATATACAAGGTACTACTACAGTACTACTACAGTACTACTACAGTACTACTCCCAGCTCATATACAAGGTACTACTACAGTACTACTACAGTACTACTACAGTACTACTCCCAGCTCATATACAAGGTACTACTACAGTACTACTACAGTACTACTACAGTACTACTCCCAGCTCATATACAAGGTACTACTACAGTACTACTACAGTACTACTACAGTACTACTCCCAGCTCATATACAAGGTACTACTACAGTACTACTACAGTACTACTACAGTACTACTCCCAGCTCATATACAAGGTACTACTACAGTACTACTCCCAGCTCATATACAAGGTACTACTACAGTACTACTACAGTACTACTACAGTACTACTCCCAGCTCATATACAAGGTACTACTACAGTACTACTACAGTACTACTACAGTACTACTCCCAGCTCATATACAAGGTACTACTACAGTACTACTACAGTACTACTCCCAGCTCATATACAAGGTACTACTACAGTACTACTACAGTACTACTACAGTACTACTCCCAGCTCATATACAAGGTACTACTACAGTACTACTACAGTACTACTACAGTACTACTCCCAGCTCATATACAAGGTACTACTACAGTACTACTACAGTACTACTACAGTACTACTCCCAGCTCATATACAAGGTACTACTACAGTACTACTACAGTACTACTACAGTACTACTCCCAGCTCATATACAAGGTACTACTACGGTACTACTACAGTACTACTACAGTACTACTCCCAGCTCATATACAAGGTACTACTACAGTACTACTACAGTACTACTACAGTACTACTACAGTACTACTCCCAGCTCATATACAAGGTACTACTACAGTACTACTACAGTACTACTACAGTACTACTACAGTACTACTCCCAGCTCATATACAAGGTACTACTACAGTACTACTACAGTACTACTCCCAGCTCATATACAAGGTACTACTACAGTACTACTACAGTACTACTACAGTACTACTCCCAGCTCATATACAAGGTACTACTACAGTATTACTACAGTACTACTACAGTACTACTCCCAGCTCATATACAAGGTACTACTACAGTACTACTACAGTACTACTACAGTACTACTCCCAGCTCATATACAAGTTACTACTACAGTACTACTACAGTACTACAGTACTACAGTAATACTACAGTACTACTCCCAGCTCATATACAAGGTACTACTACAGTACTACTACAGTACTACTACAGTACTACTACAGTACTACTCCCAGCTCATATACAAGGTACTACTACAGTACTACTACAGTACTACTACAGTACTACTACAGTACTACTCCCAGCTCATATACAAGGTACTACTACAGTACTACTACAGTACTACTACAGTACTACTACAGTACTACTCCCAGCTCATATACAAGGTACTACTACAGTACTACTACAGTACTACTACAGTACTACTCCCAGCTCATATACAAGTTACTACTACAGTAATACTACAGTACTACAGTAATACTACAGTACTACAGTAATACTACAGTAATAGTTTGTGCTTCACTGATTCCACTTTTTTTTTTTTTTTCTAAGTTATTTTTTGGGGGCATTTTTAGCATCTTTATTGACAGGACAGTAGACAGAGTCTTGGAAAGGGGGGAGGGAGAGAGTGGATGACATGCGGAAAGGGCCACAGGCCGGATTCGAACCCGGGCCGCCGCGGTTAGGACTGAGCCTTGTTACACGGGCGCCCGCTCTACCAACTGAGCTAACCAGGCGCCCCTGATTCCACTTTTAAAACCTGGTCTTGTTTCCATCTCTTCCAGCAGAACAACCTCAGTAACCCCCCCACACCTCCAGCCTCCCTGCCCCCCACACCCCCACCGGTCGCCAGGCAGAAACTGGTGAACGGCTTCGCCAGCACGGAGGAGCTGACGAGGAAGGACATCACCGAGCAGGACGGTGAGTGGTGCTGTTTAGACTGGGAGGAGGAGGAGGAGGAGGGAGGAGAGAGAGGAGGAGGAGAGAGGAGGGAGGAGGGAGGAGAGAGGAGGAGGAGGAGGAGGGAGAGGGGGAGGAGAGAGGAGGAGGAGGAGGAGAGAAGAGAAGAGAGGAGAGGAGAGGGGAGGAGGAGGACCTAGAGAGAGGAGGAGGAGGAGGAGGAGCTAGAGAGAGAGGAGGAGGAGGAGGAGCTAGAGAGAGGAGGAGGAGGAGGAGGAGGGAGAGAGGAGGAGGAGTTAAATTGTGTTTGTTTTTTCAGTGAAAGGTGTGAAGCAGAAGGGGGAGGGGCTCCTGGCTCTAAACCACGCCTCCAGAACGGTAGACGTTCCCGCCTCTCTGCCGACGCCGCCCCACAACAATCAGGAAGAACTCCGGTAAATGCCGTCTCCTCTTTCTGGTTTTATACCGTTAAAAGTTGAGAAGAATACTCTTCTGACTCTTCTTCTTCTGACTTTTCTTTTGACTCTTCTGACTCTTCTTCTTCTGACTCTTCTTCTTCTGACTCTTCTTCTGACTCTTCTGACTCTTCTTCTTCTGACTCTTATTCTGACTCTTCTGACTCTTCTTCTTCTGACTCTTCTTCTGACTCTTCTGACTCCTCTTCTTCTGACTCTTCTTCTTCTGACTCTTCTTCTTCTGACTCTTCTGACTCCTCTTCTTCTGACTCTTCTTCTTCTGACTTTTCTTCTGACTCTTCTGACTCTTCTTCTTCTGACTCTTCTTCTGACTCTTCTGACTCTTCTTCTTCTGACTTTTCTTCTGACTCTTCTTCTGACTCTTCTGACTCCTCTTCTTCTGACTATTCTTCTGACTCTTCTGACTCTTCCTCTTCTGACTCTTATTCTGACTCTTCTGACTCTTCTTCTTCTGACTCTTATTCTGACTCTTCTGACTCTTCTTCTTCTGACTCTTCTTCTTCTGACTTTTCTTCTGACTCTTCTGACTCTTCTTCTTCTGACTCTTATTCTGACTCTTCTGACTCTTCTTCTTCTGACTCTTCTTCTTCTGACTTTTCTTCTGACTCTTCTGACTCTTCTTCTTCTGACTCTTATTCTGACTCTTCTGACTCTTCTTCTTCTGACTCTTCTTCTGACTCTTCTGACTCCTCTTCTTCTGACTCTTCTTCTTCTGACTCTTCTTCTTCTGACTCTTCTGACTCCTCTTCTTCTGACTCTTCTTCTTCTGACTTTTCTTCTGACTCTTCTGACTCTTCTTCTTCTGACTCTTCTTCTGACTCTTCTGACTCTTCTTCTTCTGACTTTTCTTCTGACTCTTCTTCTGACTCTTCTGACTCCTCTTCTTCTGACTATTCTTCTGACTCTTCTGACTCTTCCTCTTCTGACTCTTCTGACTCCTCTTCTTCTGACTCTTCCTCTTCTGACTCTTCCTCTTCTGACTCTTCTTCTTCTGACTCTTCTTCTGACTCTTCTGACTCTTCTGACTCCTCTTCTTCTGACGCTTCTTCTGACTCTTCTTCTGATTCTTCCTCTTCTGACTCCTCTTCTTCTGACTCTTCCTCTTCTGATTCTTCTGACTCCTCTTCTTCTGACTCTTCCTCTTCTGATTCTTCTGACTCCTCTTCTTCTGACGCTTCTTCTGACTCTTCTTCTGACTCTTCCTCTTCTGACTCTTCTTCTTCTGACTCTTCTTCTGACTCTTCTGACTCCTCTTCTTCTGACGCTTCTTCTGACTCTTCCTCTTCTGACTCTTCTTCTTCTTCTGACTCTTCTTCTGACTTCTGACTCTTCTTCTGACTCTTCTGACTCCTCTTCTTCTGACGCTTCTTTTGACTCTTGTTCTGACTCTTCCTCTTCTAACTCTTCTTCTTCTGACTCTTCTTCTGACTCTTCCTCTTCTGACTCTTCTTCTTCTTCTGACTCTTCTTCTGACTTCTGACTCTTCTTCTGACTCTTCTGACTCCTCTTCTTCTGACGCTTCTTTTGACTCTTGTTCTGACTCTTCCTCTTCTAACTCTTCTTCTTCTGACTCTTCTTCTGACTCTTCTGACTCTTCTGACTCCTCTTCTTCTGACTCTTCCTCTTCTGATTCTTCTGACTCCTCTTCTTCTGACGCTTCTTCTGACTCTTCTGACTCCTCTTCTTCTGACTCCTCTTCTTCTGACGCTTCTTCTGACTCTTCTGACTCCTCTTCTTCTGACTCCTCTTCTTCTGACTCTTCTTCTGACTCCTCTTCTTCTGACTCCTCTTCTTCTGATTCTTCTGACGCTTCTTCTGACTCTTCTTCTGACTCTTCCTCTTCTGACTCTTCTGACTCCTCTTCTTCTGACTCTTCCTCTTCTGATTCTTCTGACTCCTCTTCTTCTGACGCTTCTTCTGACTCTTCTTCTGACTCTTCCTCTTCTGACTCTTCTTCTTCTGACTCTTCTTCTGACTCTTCTGACTCCTCTTCTTCTGATTCTTCTGACGCTTCTTCTGACACTTCTTCTGACTCTTCTTCTGACTCTTCCTCTTCTGATTCTTCTGACTCCTCTTCTTCTGACGCTTCTTCTGACTCTTCTTCTGACTCTTCCTCTTCTGACTCTTCTTCTTCTGACTCTTCTGGCTCTTCTTCTTCGTGTGTTTTCCTCCTCAGGGTTCAGGACTCGTCGGGGCGCGACAGCCCGGACGGCTTCGTCCCGTCGTCGTCTCCGGAGAGCGTGGCGGACGAGGAGGTCAGCAGGTACCCCGACCTCTCCTTCATCAAACTGGAGCCGCCCTCGCCCTGTCCCTCACCTACAATACCCATGATGCCCTGCTCCTGGGGCAAAGGCTCTGCAGTGAAACAGGAAGTGAAGTCAGAGCCGACCCATCAGGCTCCTCCCTCCTGCTCTAACACCGACCTGGTTACCATAGCGATAACCCTGAACCCTGTAGCAGCTCAGGTAAACGTCTCTCTCTCACTCTCTGATTGGCCGAGTCATTGTTTAGCCCCTCCCTCCTGATGACATCACTGTGACTGTTTTCCAGAATGTAGCCGGTGTGATGGCGGCGGTGGCGGAGCTGCTGCGGGTCCCCGTCCCCGTCGACTACCAGCTGAGCCGACCCGCCGGCCCCGAGCGCAGCGCCCTGGCCCTGCTGGCTGGAGTCCGAGTACCGCTCACACAGGTGGGACCAAGTACTGCAGTACTTGTACACACAAATGTCTGCTGTGTTTCACTTTGTCTTAATTTGAAATCTTTCCTCTACTCCTTCACAATAAGAGTCTTTGTTGTGAACGTCATGTCCCGTAACGGGAGCTGTGACTGACTGTTTGACGTGTTCTCAGGGTCCAACAGGAAGTAGACCACAGAGACCTCCACCTGCTGCTGGGAACACTGGTCACAGGCCTCCGAGCTGCAGCTACTGCAAGGTGCTGCTGGGAAACGGAGTCCGCATCGTGAAGGAGCTGAAACAGGTGGGACGCAGTAGACGACTGTTCAACACTGAGAGTGAAGCAACAAAGATGGCTGACAGGAAGTCACTGTGTGTGTTACAGGAGGGTCCGTCCAGGTCCAGCCTGGTGTTCTGCAGTCCAAACTGCTCTGCACTCTACACATCTGGCCTGCAGAGCAGAACAGCTGGAAACAAGGTGAGAGAGGCCGCTGTCCCCGTCTCGCCGTCCCCTCCCAGCAGAGCACAGCACCAGTACGCCAGCAACATGTCCTCCATCACCGTCCACTCCCTCCTCCGCTCTCCCTCCTCACCTCCTCCTCCCACCTCCTCCTCCTCCTCCTCCTCGCCACCTCTCTCCTTCCCCACCGCCTCCGTCATCACCATGGAGACCAGGCCCCGCATGGACAGCCTCAAGGTGGGTGTTGTTACTGACTGCTGATAGAATTATAGAAGGTGATCAGCTGGTTGATTGATTAGTGATTGGTTTACAGGTGAAGGTGAAGCTGAAGCCCCGCCCCCGGGCGGTCCCTGGGGGAGAGGACTCGCTGTCGTCTCGCCACGGGAAGAGGATGAAGAGTTGCCGCTGGAGACGCTGGAGCTTTAGTGTCACACTGAGCAGGTTAGCCTGTTATCACACTGCTAACGTTAGCCTGTTAGCATCACACTGATAGAGTTAGCCTGTTAGCATCACACTGCTAATGTTAGCCTGTTAGCATCACACTGATAGAGTTAGCCTGTTAGCATCACACTGCTAATGTTAGCCTGTTAGCATCACACTGATAGAGTTAGCCTGTTAGCATCACACTGATGATGTTAGCCTGTTAGCATCACACTGATGATGTT
>NW_023618481.1:27500-32500 GCF_015220745.1 Sebastes umbrosus | reverse complement strand
TTATTTACTTATTTACTTATTTACTTACTTACTTACTTACTTACTTACTTGCTTACTTTTTTACTTATTTATTTACTTACTTACTTACTTACTTACTTACTTACTTATTTATTTACTTATTTACTTACTTACTTACTTACTTACTTATTTATTTATTTACTTACTTACTTACTTACTTACTTACTTATTTACTTATTTATTTATTTACTTACTTACTTACTTACTTACTTACTTACTTACTTACTTACTTATTTATTTACTTATTTACTTACTTACTTACTTATTTACTTATTTATTTATTTACTTACTTACTTACTTACTTACTTATTTACTTATTTATTTATTTACTTACTTACTTACTTACTTACTTACTTACTTATTTACTTATTTATTTATTTACTTACTTACTTACTTACTTATTTACTTATTTATTTATTTACTTACTTACTTACTTACTTATTTATTTACTTATTTACTTACTTACTTACTTACTTACTTATTTACTTATTTATTTATTTACTTACTTACTTACTTACTTACTTACTTATTTACTTATTTATTTATTTACTTACTTACTTACTTACTTACTTACTTACTTATTTTATTTACTTACTTACTTTTTGACCTACTTCATTTACTTACTTACCAGACAGGTCGTGGTTATTGATTCGTGTGTCTCTGTATGAACCCCCCCTCCCCACCCCTCTGTGTTTGATTGACAGGTACATCAACCACTGCTGTTCTCCCAACTGCATCACCGAGGTGGTGTCGGTGGAGAAGGAGAACAAGATCGTCATCAGCTCCTGCAGACGCATCCAGAGAGGAGAAGAGGTACCGCCGTCTGATAGTGCTGTTAGCTGTAGCATATGTAGCATGATTCAGAGGTCAAAGGTCAACATACGGTGTTATTAATCATTCATAACTAGATTCACTGTCTCTGTGTGTCTCTGTGTGTCTCTGTGTGTCTCTGTGTGTCTCTGTGTGTCTCTGTGTGTCTCTGTGTCTCAGCTGTCTTACGACTACAAGTTTGACCTGGAGGACGACCAGCACAAGATCCCGTGTCACTGTGGAGCCGTTAACTGTCGCAAATGGATGAACTGAGCTCTCTCTCTCTCTCTCTCTCTCTCTCTCTCTCTCTCTCTCTCTCTCTCTCTCTCTCTCTCTCTCTCTCTCTCTCTCTCTCTGGTGGTGCTGACGGAGCTCGATCGCCCATCACGCTGTGGGCGGAGCTTCATATCACAACTTAATATAATAAAATTAATAATAATAGAGCTGATCAGACGGGTTTGATCAGAGATATTGATGATTGGAGGGGGGGAGATATATATATGTATATGTATATCGGGTGGGCGGGGCTACATGTGATAGACAGATGAGGGGGCGGGGCTACATGTGATAGACAGATGAGGGGGCGGGGCTTATGACGAGGCTGGTCCTCTGTGTGTATATTGTGTATAAATGACCACAGATGTAAATGTGAATAATAACGTTGCACTATGAGACCGAAAACTACAAAAACACAACTCCCTCCTCCTCCTCCTCCTCCTCTTCCTCCTCCTCCTCCTCCTCCTCCTCCTCCTGCGTTCTGTTTATTTCCTGTATATATAATCAGAGCTTTTTGTTGTTTTTGTATTTATTACTGAATGAAGCTATTTTCTAAATCCGCGGTGAGTTCGAGGTCCGGCGTCGCAGCGTGTAAATATCTGTATCATAAATCTAAAAGAATAAAGTTTAGAGAGAGTTACCTTCACATCCTCATCCTCACCTTCATCACCTGCCGATCCTTCTGTTCCACTTCCTGTCCCGCTGCGTTCTGATTGGACGGGGCAGGTTCTCTCACTGCGGCCTTGTGTTCATTTCCCCCAGCGTTCTGGCTGCAGGCGTCTTTGTGTTGCGGGGGTCCTGCTGCGTGTACATATATATCTGAGGTTTATCAGGACCCTGCTGACGTGTACAAGTCGACCACATCACGCCTTGTTTTTGTTTTGTTTTTTATTATTATTATTGACGTAAACAGAGTGTGATGATGATGATGTTTGTTTTTTTTGTTTTTTGGGGAAAATGTGGAATCTGATTTAGAATCATTTACAGAAAATAAAATATTTTACATCTTGAAGAAGCAACGCTGCTGCTCTTTATTAGTGTGTGTGTGTGTGTGGGGTGGGTGGACTTACCTACTACTACACATATTTATTGGATATTTTTCATTTATTTTATTAATATTTTCACATATTTTTAAAGATATTTTTCACATATTGGATATTTTTCACATATTTTACTAATAACTGTATAATATTTTTTGATGCTTCAACTTCTTCTGTTTACTCTGTTGCCGTCTGGATTTTTGAAAATGTTTCCAGTATTTTTTTGACATTTTTCGGATATTTTTTCACGTTTTTTTCAGCTATTTTTAAAAAATCTTATCACATTACTAATTATTTTACTGTATAATATATTTCAAAAAATTTACTAATACTTTTTGGATTTTTTGTTGGGACATTTGTCACATATTTATTGGATATTTTTCACATATTTTCTAATAGTTGTCTGATACGTCTTTATTCTGTTGTCGTCTGGATTTTTGAAAATGTTTCTAATTTTTTTTACATTTTTTCACGTTTTTTCAGCTATTCTGGATTTGTTGGTTGGAAATCTGAATTTGTTCAATAAAAAATAAAAAACGACAGGCGCTCTTCCTGGACTCTTTTATTGTGAAAGTAGTGAGCGGAAGTCACGTTGTGTGTGTTGCTGTGGTGTTCCTGAGGGGAAACAAGCTGCAGACACACGAAGGTTCCTACTAACGGTCTCTGGTCTCTGTGGTCTCTGTCTGTAGTCTGACTCCTCCAGCTGCCGGAGAGCCGCTGAGCAAACAGCTACCAGCTGCTGAACGGTGAGTAGAGTTCATCCGGATGTCGGGAGTCTGTTTAACATGGAATTAATCTGTTAGCTGTTAGCTCATTCCTCCTCTGAGTCCAGCTAGCCTTCGCTAATCTGGCGGGTTCCATTACCGGACACGCTTTCTCCTTCATCCCGAGGAGCAACAGTCTGCTCATCATAACCTATATATATATATGAGTTATATATTATATATACATGTCCAGCTGCAGCAGTAAAGTCGAACCTCCATCTGAAGGTTGAAGTTAGTTTAATATCCTCTAAACTCCTGCTGCCAGACTCCGTTTAGAAAACAGACATTTAGAGTTTAAACTGTGAACCGTCAGCGAGCAGATAACTCTATTAACATCATTTAAGCTTTATTTAACTCTCTAAGATCTGCTCTTTAATACGGCTCACTAATCCACTGACATGTATAATATTAAAGATCCCTCTGTGAGGGTTCAGTCTGCTGGTGCTGCTTCATACAGCAGGATGTTGAGATTGAACAGCTGAGACACATCAACATGAGTTCATCCAGATGACTGCTGCTGAGAGAGGAGCTCAATCAGACACTTTATCCACTGTGAAGACCAGCTGCTGGTGGATGAGGGGTTAACCTGTTCACTTCAGACACACAATTATTAACAGAACACCTGATGTCATCACATGATACCTGATGTCATCACATGACACCTGATGTCATCACATGATACCTGATGTCATCACATGATACCTGATGTCATCACATGACACCTGATGTCATCACATGATACCTGATGTCATCACATGACACCTGATGTCATCACATGATACCTGATGTCATCACATGACACCTGATGTCATCACATGACACCTGATGTCATCACCTGATTACCTGATGACATCACCTGATTACCTGGTCATTGTCAAGAGTTATTGATTATCCAGCAACCCAGAAATCAAAGATTAAAGACATTTCCTTCAGAGATTAGTTTATAATGTTTTATACTTCTGCTGAATATAATCCATCAATCTGATTTCCATAGATGTATTTAGTATCTACAGTTCCCTTTGTTAAAGGGTCTGTTAGTAACAATGATAAATGTCTTGTTAACAGCATCACCTGTGTCCGTTAAGTCAACTAAAGTCAGCGTCCTGTTGCTGGCGCTTGTGCTCGCTCTACATAGACATGAAGGAGCATCGCTCAACACAGTGAGGAGACACACGTCAGCTAAAAGCACAATATCACTCTATATTTCAGCTGCTTGGCAGTAATGTTAGCTGACCAGACCAAGGTCTCTCCATGAATCAATGCTGATCCTAGTGTTGGCTTTTCCCGCCTCAGCCTCCCGACCGCGGCCGGAGGGAACGGGGGAGACGCCGGAGTTTTGGTCGGAGACGATAACATTTCTCCTCAATGTGTGAAACCCAAAGTGTTTCCATCCTTTACTGGATGTGTAGTGTTTACCACGCTGGATTTAACATGGGAGGGTGCAGGTCGTATCCACGACGACCCTCCAACGGTTTAGACTCTCTGAGGTTTGTTTTGGTTGACGGATACGGAACGGATATGACGTCACGTTACTCAGACTACCACAATAAAAGCGGTGACTCTCTCTCTCTCTCTCTGCAGCAGTGTGATGTGAGGCGATGCTCTCTCGGCCACCATGGCCAGTGTGACTCTGAGGTACTTCTGTTACGGCTGCCTCGTCACCTCGGCGACCTGGTCCGTCCTCCTCTTCCTCTACTTCTCTCTGGGGGCAGAGCCGGGCCTCTCAAGGACCCCCCTGCGGCACCGCAGCCAGCCAATCAGCCAGGGCCAGACGGAGCGCAGGGCGGGGCGTCGGCCTCTGCCGGCCAATCAGGGAGCGGAGCTGTCGCCGGAGATGGGTGAGTGGTTGCGGTGTGTTCAGGTGCTACTGGGAATGTTTAAATACCGGAGAGATCAATCCATCACTGTTTTAATGATTATATTTATTATTATATAATATTACATAGTGTTGGAGCCTCCTCATTGGCTGTTGCTCTTCACGATGAAAAGGCGGGAACAGTCCGTTATGTTAATGAGCCGTCCAGCGCGACATGTCCGGTTCACTGAACTTTGACCGAGCGGTGAAACTAGACGCTCTAGTTCTAACATGACA
>NW_023618481.1:7500-20000 GCF_015220745.1 Sebastes umbrosus | reverse complement strand
TCAAGTGGGACCCCGTCCCCCCCGCCGAGCTCAACGGGCCCGAGGGAGCCACCGGACCGATCAGGTAACCCGCCGATGACCGATCGGGTAACCGGCCGACCGACCGATCGGGTAACCGCCGACCGACCGATCGGGTAGCCGCCGACCGACCGATCGGGTAGCCGCCGACCGACCGATCGGGTTTAATGCCATAACGACGTGTTAACACCGTAATGGCACGTTAACGTTAAAGATGGAGCTGATGATAATATTACCCCCCCTCCCCTCAGGTCTCCCACCATGGCCGGCGGTCTATTCGCCATGAACAGGAAGTACTTTAATGAGCTCGGCCAATACGACGGCGGCATGGACATCTGGGGCGGAGAAAACCTGGAGATCTCCTTCAGGGTGAGGACGCCGTTTAACCACCGCCAGTCACATGATGCTGGAGTTAGCCTAGCTTAGCATAAACACTGGAAGTAGATGGAAAGAGCTAGCCAAGGCTCCTGCTGGTTCTACTGGGTTTCAACCAGTCGGACCAGTAAGACGTCTCTCTGTGTCTCTGTGTCTCTGTGTCTCCATGTCTGTGTGTCTGTGTGTCTCCGTGTCTCCGTGTCTCCGTGTCTGTGTGTCTGTGTGTCTGTGTGTCTCCGTGTCTGTGTGTCTCCGTGTCTGTGTGTCTCCGTGTCTGCGTGTCTGTGTGTCTCCGTGTCTGTGTGTCTCCGTGTCTGCGTGTCTGTGTGTCTCCGTGTCTCCGTGTCTGTGTGTCTCCGTGTCTCCGTGTCTGTGTGTCTCCGTGTCTCCGTGTCTGTGTGTCTCCGTGTCTGTGTGTCTCCGTGTCTGTGTGTCTCCGTGTCTGCGTGTCTGTGTGTCTCCGTGTCTGTGTGTCTCCGTGTCTGCGTGTCTGTGTGTCTCCGTGTCTCCGTGTCTGTGTGTCTCCGTGTCTCCGTGTCTGTGTGTCTCCGTGTCTGTGTGTCTCCGTGTCTGTGTGTCTCCATGTCTGTGTGTCTGTGTGTCTCCGTGTCTCCGTGTCTGTGTGTCTCCGTGTCTCCGTGTCTCCGTGTCTGTGTGTCTCCGTGTCTGTGTGTCTCCGTGTCTGTGTGTCTCCGTGTCTCCGTGTCTCCGTGTCTCCGTGTCTGTGTGTCTCCGTGTCTGTGTGTCTCCGTGTGTCCGTGTCTCCGTGTCTCAGATCTGGATGTGCGGCGGTCAGCTGCTCATCATCCCGTGCTCCAGAGTCGGTCACATCTTCAGGAAGAGGCGTCCGTACGGCTCGCCGGGGGGGCAGGACACCATGGCCCACAATTCTCTGCGGCTAGCGCACGTTTGGATGGACGAGTACAAGGTAAACACACACACACACACACACACACACACACACAGAGCCGTGATCCTGAAACGTCCTCTGACCTCACTTCCTGTGTGTCTGTGGTCCAATCAGGAGCAGTATCTGTCCCTGCGTCCGGAGCTACGTGACCGCAGCTACGGCGACATCAGCGAGCGCGTGGCGTTGAGGAAGCAGCTGCAGTGTCACGAGTTCCGCTGGTACCTGGACACGGTCTACCCCGAGATGCAGACCGTCGCCAACGGCAACAAGCAGCAGCATCAGCCGCTGTTCGTCAACAAGGGGCTGAGACGACCCAAAGTCCTGCAGCGAGGACGGGTACGTACACGCTACACGCTACACGCTACACACTTCATGTTACACGCTATACGCTACACGCTACATGTTATACTGTCATCGTCCTGCAGAGAGGACAGGTACGTACATGCTACACACTACATGTTACACACTTCATGTTACACGCTACATGTTACACGTTACACGCTACACGTCACACGTCATGTTACATGCTTCATGTTACACACTTCATGTTACACGTTCCTGCTACACGTTACACGCTATGTTACATGCTTCCTGTTACACACTTCATGTTACACGCTACACGCTATATGCAGAGAGGACGGGTACGTACATGCTACACGTTACACGCTATGTTACATGTTACACGCTATGTTACACGTTACATGTTAAACGTTACACGCTACATGTTACACGCTACATGTTATACGCTACATGTTATACGCTACATGTTACACGCTACATGTTACACGTTACATGTTACACACTACATGTTACACGTGACATGTTACACGCTACATGTTACACGATACATGTTACACGATACATGTTACACGCTACATGTTACACGATACATGTTACACGCTACACGTTACATGTTACACGATACATGTCACACGCTACATGTTACACACTACACGTTACATGCTACATGTTACACGCTACACGTTACATGTTACACGTTACATGTTACACGCTACACGTTACACGTTACACGATACATGTTACACGCTACACGTTACACGCTACACGTTACATGTTACATGTTACACGCTACATGTTACATGTTACACGTTACATGTTACACGCTACATGTTACATGTTACACGCTTCATGTGACACGCTACATGTGACACGCTACATGTTACACGTTACATGTTACACACTACATGTTACACGTTACATGTTACACGCTACATGTTA
Source organism: Sebastes umbrosus (assembly GCF_015220745.1). NCBI lineage: Eukaryota > Metazoa > Chordata > Actinopteri > Perciformes > Sebastidae > Sebastes > Sebastes umbrosus. The sequence goes on along the minus strand of NW_023618481.1, from coordinate 17,458 downwards.
CATGTTACACGCTTCATGTTACACGCTACACGCTACATGTGACACGCTACATGTTACACGTTACATGTTACACGCTACATGTTACACGCTAAACGCTACATGTTACACTTTACACGTTACATGTTACATTATACACGTTACACGCTATGTGTTACCCATTACACGCTACATGTTGCACACTTCACGCTACACACTACATGTTACACGCTATGTTACACGTTACATGTTACACGCTACATGTTACACGCTACACGCTATATTACCCATTACACGTTACATGTTGCACACTTCACGTTACACGCTACACGCGACACGCTACAGGTTATGCTGTGATGGTCGTGCCGTCTCCATGTTGTAATAATGTGTTTCCGTAACTTTACGTTTGTTTGTTGATCATAAATAACACAAACGGCTCCTCTCTGTCCGCCATCTTTCAGCTTCGTAACCTAGCAACGGGGCGTTGCCTGGCGGCCCAGGGCCGGGCCAGTCAGAAGGGGGGGGTCGTCGTCCTGCGACCGTGTGACCCCCGAGACCCCGAACAGGACTGGGCCTACGACGAGGAGGGTCAGCTGGTCCTGGCGGGTCTGCTGTGTCTGGACGTGTCCGAGGTCAGGACCTTCGACCCCCCCAGACTGATGAAGTGTCACGGCTCGGGGGGGTCGCAGCAGTGGAGCCTGGGGGTGAGACGCCAACGCCGTGTTATATACCGTCACGGTAGACTGGAGGCTAACGCTAGCAGTGGGCTAACATTAGCTGGAGGCTAACATTAGCTGGAGGCTAACATTAGCTGGAGGCTAACGCTAGCGGCTCTAGTGAGCTACAATATCAGAGAAGCGTTTCAGAGACGGAGTAAATGTTGCTAATAGTTTAGCCTTCTGCTAACAGCAGCTAACGTGAGCCGCTAGCTGCTGTTAGCAGAAGGCTAAACTATTAGCAACCCTGGAGACAGACAATCTTGCTAGCTAGCTAATCTGGTCCCGTTGGTTCATGTTAACTGGAGATCCTGGAGAGTGACGGCACGTTGAGAGGAACCAGCATCTTCAGTTACTGTTAAAGAAGACAACCATACTGGCTAGCCAGCGTTAGCTAGCGTGTTCAGAGAGCTATTCTGCCTCCACTAAACACGTCACCATGGTTACCAACAGAGATTATAACTCTCTGTCTCTCTGTCTCTCTGTCTGTCTCTCTGTCTCTCTGTAGAAGTCCAACCGTCTCTACCAGGTCTCGGTGGGTCAGTGTCTCTCCGTCGCTCAGCCCGTCGGGCCTAAAGGTTACGTCTCCATGGCGATATGCGACGCCTCGCAGGCGCAGCAGTGGCAGCTGGAGGGCTGAGGGGGACGCCATCACTCGTCCTCCGTGAGACGGACAGACGGTGGGACGGAGGGACAGTTTGGTTTTAAAGACAATCAGGTTTTAAATGTTCGTCTTTTTGATGGTTGGTGTTTTTTCTCAGGACGACTTTTATGAACCAGCACATTTTATTTCATTGATTTTCTTTTAAACGGTCCTGGAAGGTCCTGGAAGGTCCTGGAAGGTCCTGCAATAGGTTTAGTGTTGGAGTGATGGATTCCAGGAGCCTGCAGGAGGAGTTGTCTTTCTCTCAGAGGGACGGACGAGGACTGAACTGATGAACTGATGGACTGATGGACTGATGAACTGATGAACTGATGAACTGATGGACTGATGGACTGATGAACTGATGGACTGATGAACTGATGGACTGATGGACTGATGGACTGATGGACTGATGAACTGATGAACTGATGAACTGATGGACTGATGGACTGATGGACTGATGAACTGATGGACTGATGGACTGATGAACTGATGGACTGATGGACTGATGAACTAATGAACTGATGAACTGATGGACTGATGGACTGATGAACTGATGAACTGATGAGGATCAGATTCTGTTCATAAACCAGGAATGTTCTGGTATTTATTGAAATCATTATAAAACCTGATTCTCTCTCCGTGTTTCTGCTTTTTAATCAAATCATGGATTCATCAGTGAAACATGGAGCCTTTTTCTATGAGCCAGTCAGCAGTCACCTGTTGACCTGTAACACACCTGTTGACCTGTAACACACCTGTTGACCTGTAACACACCTGTTGACCTTTAACACACCTGTTGACCTGTAACACACCTGTTGACCTTTTACACACCTGTTGACCTGTAACACACCTGTTGACCTGGAACACACCTGTTGACCTGGAACACACCTGTTGACCTGTAACACACCTGTTGACCTGGAACACACCTGTTGACCTGGAACACACCTGTTGACCTGTAACACACCTGTTGACCTTTAACACACCTGTTGACCTGTAACACACCTGTTGACCTGGAACACACCTGTTGACCTGGAACACACCTGTTGACCTGGAACACACCTGTTGACCTGTAACACACCTGTTGACCTTTAACACACCTGTTGACCTGTAACACACCTGTTGACCTTTAACACACCTGTTGACCTGTAACACACCTGTTGACCTGGAACACACCTGTTGACCTGGAACACACCTGTTGACCTTTAACACACCTGTTGACCTGGAACACACCTGTTAACCTGGAACACACCTGTTGACCTGGAACACACCTGTTGATCTGGAACACACCTGGTTACCTGGAACACACCTGTCGACCTGGAACACACCTGGGTGACGTCAGGTGATCGTCTCTGCAGGACACGTGGTGACAGTATTACAGATGTTTTTACAGTTGTGTCATTTCATCATCAATAAATCAACACAGACTGACATGTAAAGACGAGTGTTGTTTAACTCGCTGGTTCAGGTGAAGCTGCTGGTTTACAGGTACGTCTCTGTCGTCATCGGTCGCCGACGTCCGTCACACAACCTCTGTGAGAACGACTGGATCTGAAATGAATTATTGTTCCGTCATAGTTCGTTTATTTTTTACCGCTAACGCGAAATAAGAGTTTTATGTGTGATGCGGAACCAAAGTTCACAAACACAAGTTCCCCCTGGGAACTTTTATCCGTACGCTGTTAGCAACCTCGGGGTCTGTAACCAATGCTGAAGTGTTTACTTTGAAGTGGTTCCAGATATCCTTAAAGTGGTTCCAGATATCCTTAAAGTGGTTCCAGATATCTTTAAAGTGGTTCCAGATATCCTTAAAGTGGTTCCAGATATCCTTAAAGTGGTTCCAGATATCTTTAAAGTGGTTCCAGATATCCTTAAAGTGGTTCCAGATATCCTTAAAGTGGTTCCAGGGTCCTTGAAGTGGTTCAGGGTCCTTGAAGTGGTTCCAGATATCTTTAAAGTGGTCCAGGATCATTGAAGTGGTTCCAGATATCCCTGAAGTGGTTCCAGATATCCTTGAAGTAGTTCCAGATATCTTTAAAGTGGTTCCAGATATCTTTAAAGTGGTCCAGGGTCCTTGAAGTGGTTCCAGATATCTTTAAAGTAGTTCCAGATATCTTTAAAGTGGTTCCAGATATCTTTAAAATGGTTCCAGATATCTTTAAAGTGGTTCCAGGGTCCTTGAAGTGGTTCCAGATGTCCTTGAAGTGGTTCCAGATAACCTTGAAGTGGTTCCAGATATCTTTAAAGTGGTTCCAGATATCTTTAAAGTGGTTCCAGGGTCCTTGAAGTGGTTCCAGATATCCTTAAAGTGGTTCCAGGGTCCTTGAAGTGATTCCAGATATCTTTAAAGTGGTTCCAGATATCTTTAAAGTGGTTCCAGGGTCCTTGAAGTGGTTCCAGATATCCTTAAAGTGGTTCCAGATATCTTTAAAGTGGTTCCAGGGTCCTTGAAGTGGTTCCAGGGTCTTTGGAGGAGTTTTGTTAGAGCAGAGTGAACGCTGTAAATACTTCCTGTGGAGCAAACGACCACAGAAATCAATACATTGTGCGTGTGCGTGTGCGTGTGCGTGCGTGCGTGCGTGTGTGTGTGTGTGACGGCCTGCAGAGTATTGACGAGAAGAGAAAGCTCATTATTTCAGGGGCTGAATCACTGGAAGCCATTAATTAGACTGTTATTACACTCACACACACACACACACACATACACACTCACACACTCACACACACACACTCACACACTAATTAACCTTATTGACCCAGAACAACCCTGACTACATACACACACACACATCCAGTTTTTATATCTAATATTTGAGTACATTCAGGTAAACTTGCAGTTCTGGTGATGATTCCTCCCTCCAACTGTCCTTGAGAAGATTCCAGGTCCTTGAGCAGGTTCCAGGACTCTTTGAATCTGTGAGGAGGTCAGAGAAGTCCTTCAAGGTCTGAGGACTCCAGATGTGGTTTTGAAGACTCCTTGTGGAGCAGGTTTTATGGTTCCTTGAGAATGTCAGAGAAGATCTTTAAGGAGGTTCCAGGAGCTCCCGTTATTCCCAGGCCTTGAGCAGGTTCCAGGTGTGGGTTACTGTGTGTGCGTGTGTGTGTGTGTGTGTGTGTGTGTGTGTGTGTGTGTGTGTGTGTGTGTGTGTGTGTGTGTGTGTGTGTGTGTTACTGTGTGTGCGTGTGTATGCGTGCGCGTGCGTGTGTGTGCGTGTGTGTGTTAATGCAGATAGATTTTATATTACGGAGCGTTCCCAGTTAATGTGACATCATGCAGTCTGAGCAGCTGGCGGCTGATTGGACGGTTGGATTGATTCTAGAACCTTTATTGATTAGCAGCTCGTTGATGGAACAGTGTGATCGACACATTACTGCCGTGTGTAAGTGTGTGTGGTCTTTAGCCGTCTCCATCTTGGTTTTTATTCGTCTCCATCTTGGTTTTTATTCGTCTCCATCTTGGTTTTTAGTCGTCTCCATCTTGGTTTTTATTCGTCTCCATCTTGGTTTTTATTCGTCTCCATCTTGGTTTTTAGTCGTCTCCATCTTGGTTTTTAGCCGTCTCCATCTTGGTTTTTATTCGTCTCCATCTTGGTTTTTATTCGTCTCCATCTTGGTTTTTAGTCGTCTCCATCTTGGTTTTTAGTCGTCTCCATCTTGGTTTTTGGTCGTCTCCATCTTGGTTTTTAGTCGTCTCCATCTTGGTTTTTAGTCGTCTCCATCTTGGTTTTTGGCCGTCTCCATCTTGGTTTTTGGTCGTCTCCATCTTGGTTTTTAGTCGTCTCCATCTTGGTCTTTAGTCGTCTCCATCTTGGTTTTTGGTCGTCTCCATCTTGGTTTTTGGCCGTCTCCATCTTGGTTTTTGGTCGTCTCCATCTTGGTTTTTAGTCGTCTCCATCTTGGTCTTTAGTCGTCTCCATCTTGGTTTTTGGTCGTCTCCATCTTGGTTTTTAGTCGTCTCCATCTTGGTTTTTGGCCGTCTCCATCTTGGTTTTTGGCCGTCTCCATCTTGGTTTTTGGTCGTCTCCATCTTGGTTTTTGGTCGTCTCCATCTTGGTTTTTAGTCGTCTCCATCTTGGTCTTTAGTCGTCTCCATCTTGGTTTTTAGTCGTCTCCATCTTGGTTTTTGGCCGTCTCCATCTTGGTTTTTGGTCGTCTCCATCTTGGTTTTTGGTCGTCTCCATCTTGGTTTTTAGTCGTCTCCATCTTGGTTTTTGGTCGTCTCCATCTTGGTTTTTGGATGTCTCCATCTTGGTTTTTGGTCGTCTCCATCTTGGTTTTTAGTCGTCTCCATCTTGGTTTTTGGTCGTCTCCATCTTGGTTTTTGGTCGTCTCCATCTTGGTTTTTGGATGTCTCCATCTTGGTTTTTGGTCGTCTCCATCTTGGTTTTTAGTCGTCTCCATCTTGGTTTTTGGTCGTCTCCATCTTGGTTTTTGGTCGTCTCCATCTTGGTTTTTGGTCGTCTCCATCTTGGTTTTTGGTCGTCTCCATCTTGGTTTTTGGTCGTCTCCATCTTGGTTTTTGGCCGTCTCCATCTTGGTTTTTAGCCGTCTCCATCTTGGTTTTTGGTCGTCTCCATCTTGGTTTTTGGCCGTCTCCATCTTGGTTTTTGGCCGTCTCCATCTTGGTTTTTGGTCGTCTCCATCTTGGTTTTTGGTCGTCTCCATCTTGGTTTTTAGCCGTCTCCATCTTGGTTTTTGGTCGTCTCCATCTTGGTTTTTAGTCGTCTCCATCTTGGTTTTTAGTCGTCTCCATCTTGGTTTTTGGATGTCTCCATCTTGGTTTTTGGTCGTCTCCATCTTGGTTTTTGGCCGTCTCCATCTTGGTTTTTAGCCGTCTCCATCTTGGTTTTTGGCCGTCTCCATCTTGGTTTTTGGCCGTCTCCATCTTGGTTTTTAGTCGTCTCCATCTTGGTTTTTGGCCGTCTCCATCTTGGTTTTTGGTCGTCTCCATTTTGGTTTTTGGTCGTCTCAATCTTGGTTTTTAGCCGTCTCCATCTTGGTTTTTAGCCGTCTCCATCTTGGTTTTTGGTCATCTCCATCTTGGTTTTTGGATGTCTCCATCTTGGTTTTTGGTCGTCTCCATCTTGGTTTTTGGTCGTCTCCATCTTGGTTTTTGGTCGTCTCCATCTTGGTTTTTAGTCGTCTCCATCTTGGTTTTTAGCCGTCTCCATCTTGGTTTTTAGTCGTCTCCATCTTGGTTTTTGGTCGTCTCCATCTTGGTTTTTGGATGTCTCCATCTTGGTTTTTGGATGTCTCCATCTTGGTTTTTGGTCGTCTCCATCTTGGTTTTTTGTCGTCTCCATCTTGGTTTTTGGTCGTCTCCATCTTGGTTTTTGGATGTCTCCATCTTGGTTTTTGGATGTCTCCATCTTGGTTTTTGGTCGTCTCCATCTTGGTTTTTGGATGTCTCCATCTTGGTTTTTGGATGTCTCCATCTTGGTTTTTAGTCGTCTCCATCTTGGTTTTTAGTCGTCTCCATCTTGGTTTTTAGCCGTCTCCATCTTGGTTTTTAGTCGTCTCCATCTTGGTTTTTGGTCGTCTCCATCTTGGTTTTTGGTCGTCTCCATCTTGTTTTTTGGTCGTCTCCATCTTGGTTTTTTGCAACCAGAACAGAACACCCTAAAGCATCCTTTCCTTTTTGGTCTCTTTGACTCTAAATGGGACCATAATTAACTAAATAAACATCGTTTTTGTTGATTGTTTTTTGACCAGTTGTGTTTTTGGAGTCAATCAGTAAATAGATCACAGTCGTCTGCATAAAGACGAACACTGAGGTTGTGATTATTAAAGATTTGACCTCGAGGTGACACATTAACGGAGAGTATCAGCTGATACTTTAAAACAATATGACACCTTTAATACAGACAGTTATTGTCAGACTGATGTTTACACTGAAAACTATGGAGGCGACTAGACCAGCAGTCAGCAGCTGTTTAAACTCCTTCATCCTTCACTTCCTGCTTCCTCCTCCTCTTCCTCTCTGCACTGAGGTCCATTGTTCTGTTGTGTGTGTGTGTACGTGTGCGTGCGTGCGTGTGTGGGTGCGCGCATGTGTGTGTGTGTCTGTGTGTGTGAGGTAATCAGCGGTAAGTGGAGTGTGTTTCTGGACGGAGACGATCAGCCGCCTGCAGCCGATCAATACAGCGATCAATACTGAGAATGGAGGGAGAGATCTAACAGGTCATTGTGTGTGTGTATGTGTGTGTGTGTGTGTGTGTGTGTTTGTCTCATTATGTAAAACTCTTGTTTATACAACCAGAGGACTCGTGTCTGTTTGACTGTCAGATGAACTCTGAACTTCCTGTCAGACGTTTTAAAGAAGACTCAAAGTTCTGGGTTCAAACTGTGGTCAACACACACACACACACACACACACACACACACAAACACAAACACACACACACACACAGGTTGGTAAAAGGTTGTTGTATCAACACCTTGACCTCTATCATCCCTCTAACACCTTCAACACATTCAGTGAGATGCATCTTCGTCTGATTGTTATATAATTGTTATGGACACACACACACACACACACACACACACACACACACACACACACAGGTTGGGTTTCAGAGTCTAAGTGTGTCAGTAAACTGATCTGATAAAACACTTTCCTATCAGTCACACTACAAGTAAACGATGAAGCCGATGCTGAAGAGCCTTAAACCTTCATCCTGTGTAGCAGCCAGCAGGAAGCGACTCCTCTGCTTCTTTAGACCTCTCTGAGAAGGTCAGCTAAATGTACTGAGCTCCACCTTCTGAGGTCACTTCTGGTCGCACAAAACCAAGACGGAGACGACCAAAAACCAAGATAGGGACGACCAAAGACCAAGATGGAGATGACCAAAAACCAAGATAGGGACGACCAAAGACCAAGATGGAGACGACCAAAAACCAAGATGGAGACGACCAAAAACCAAGACGGAGACGAATAAAAACCAAGATGGAGACGACCAAAAACCAAGATGGAGACGTCCAAAAACCAAGATGGAGACAACCAAAAACCAAGATGGAGACGTCCAAAAACCAAGATGGAGACTTCCAAAAACCAAGATGGAGACGTCCAAAAACCAAGATGGAGACTTCCAAAAACCAAGATGGAGACGACCAAAAACCAAGATGGAGACGGACAAAAACCAAGATGGAGACGTCCAAAAACCAAGATGGAGACGACCAAAAACCAAGATGGAGACGACCAAAAACCAAGATGGAGACGTCCAAAAACCAAGATGGAGACGTCCAAAAACCAAGATGGAAACGGACAAAAACCAAGATGGAGATGGACAAACTGCTGAACTCGAGGCTTCAGGACAACGGTCCACTAACCAGTGGGTGGACATCCAGGTGACGACGTCCTCTTGTTATATTCAGTCTGTGATTTAGACTTTTATATTTTCATGGACAGCAGATGTTGATTTAATGTCCTGTTGTCTCTCTTTTCATCTGAGATATTAGAGGACAGATGAGAGAAGGACGGACTGACGGAGATATTAGAGGACAGATGAGAGAAGGACAGACTGACGGAGATATTAGAGGACAGATGAGAGAAGGACGGACTGACGGAGATATTAGAGGACAGATGAGAGAAGGACGGACTGACGGAGATATTAGAGGACAGATGAGAGAAGGACGGACTGACGGACTGACGGAGATATTAGAGGACAGATGAGAGAAGGACGGACTGACGGACTGACGGAGATATTAGAGGACAGATGAGAGAAGGACGGACTGACGGACTGACGGAGATATTAGAGGACAGATGAGAGAAGGACGGACTGACGGACTGAAAAGGTAAAAGTGAGTTTAATGTTTCCGTGCTGCGTTCAGGGACCGTCCACACGCATGAAACCGGTCGATCCAGACTAGTGAGGGTCATTGAAAGCAGCTCAGGCTTCCATTGATTTCTGTTGTCCATCAGAGGAATAATAAAGTGCTTCAGTCACATCGCTGCTCACGTCCTCGTCCTCGTCCTCGTCCTCGTCCTCCGCTGTCCAACCATCACTAACATCTGTCACACCGAGCTGATTAATGACGCAGGTCCTGAAATACACACCTCTATGGTTTGAGTTATATTTACTTTATGATTCACATTGAATAACATCATGAGACATAAAGAAGCACGAGACTAAACATCATCTGGTAGTTCTGACTTCTGAATCTCATAACCACAAGACATGATACAAATCACAACATTAAACAACAACCGCACAAAACACATAGATTCATTCATTAACTTATTATTATTGGGTTTATCTAATATATGTAATAGTTGATAAGGAGTAGTACTAGTATTACTACCACTGTTCTAGTAGTACTAGTACTAGTATTACTACCACTGTTCTAGTTCTACTAGTACTAGTATTACTACCACTGTTCTAGTAGTACTAGTACTAGTATTACTACCACTGTTCTAGTAGTACTAGTACTAGTATTACTACCACTGTTCTAGTAGTACTAGTACTAGTATTACTACCACTGTTCTAGTACTACTAGTACTAGTATTACTACCACTGTTCTAGTACTACTAGTACTAGTATTACTACCACTGTTCTAGTACTACTACTAGTAGTACTCCTTGTTTAATCAGACAGATGTTTGATTCCAGCTGCAAAGACGAACT
>NW_023618481.1:0-2500 GCF_015220745.1 Sebastes umbrosus | reverse complement strand
TGTGGAGGAGAGGCCTGCGTCGTGATGTACCATCAACCGACTGCACTTCCTGGTCTGGGCGGGGCTTATCTCTACCAATGGAACGACGACCGCTGCAACATGAAGCATAACTTCATCTGCAAATACGAACCAGGTACCATCAGCCAATCAGCTTCAGGCTCTGCTAAACCAACCAGGTACCATCAGCCAATCAGCTTCAGGCTCTGCTAAACCAACCAGGTACCATCAGCCAATCAGCTTCAGGCTCTGCTAAACCAACCAGGTACCATCAGCCAATCAGCTTCAGGCTCTGCTAAACCAACCAGGTACCATCAGCCAATCAGCTTCAGGCTCTGCTAAACCAACCAGGTACCATCAGCCAATCAGCTTCAGGCTCTGCTAAACCAACCAGGTACCATCAGCCAATCAGCTTCAGGCTCTGCTAAACCAACCAGGTACCATCAGCCAATCAGCTTCAGGCTCTGCTAAACCAACCAGGTACCATCAGCCATCTTTCTTTCCGTATTTGTATTTCAGTGGGTGCATCCCAAAGCTCTTATTTGTCGTTTCCTCGCTCCTCGCTCCTCGCACATCGCTCCATTGCTCCTCGCTCCTCGCTCCTTTGCTCCTCGCTCCTCGCTTGAACAGGAAGTTGTTCTGGTGCGCCATCTTGAAGACCGTCCCAAAGCTCTTATTTCTGCACCGAGGAGCGAGGATCGAGGAGCGAGGAGTGATGAGCGAGGATACACGAGAGCATCCTTCACGGAAGTCTTTTACCGACCGACACGCCCCCTTATTGGATGTCAGTTACTGATTGGACGCTGCCGACCAGACTGATCTGATAACTTTACCTCTCAACATCACTGGAGTTTCATACCGGAGTGAAGACAGATCACAGATTAAAGGTTTTATAGTTTAGTTGTCTTCTGATTCACCATCTAGTTATAATCTGAGTTATAATCTGTGTTATAATCTGAGTTATAATCTGAGTTATAATCTGAGTTATAATCTGTGTTATAATCTGAGTTATAATCTGAGTTATAATCTGAGTTATAATCTGTGTTATAATCTGAGTTATAATCTGTGTTATAATCTGAGTTGGCTGAAGCTCTGATCAGCAGAAGGACCTGCAGTACCTTTCCTTCACACACCGTCAGTGAGGGAAACGGGGGATGCATTAAGAGCTTGGGACGCAGCAGTCATTCTTTCTGCCTTTCTTCTGTCTTTCAGAGAGCCATCTTGTGAAGGAACAGGGTGACACACCTGGAGGGCGTGGCACAGGTGAGCAGGGAAGTCCTTATTCACACATTTATTTATTTATATTGTATTTATTTATTATTAATATAAAATGTATTTATTTATTTAAACTGTATTTATTTATTATTAATATAAAGGTATTTATTTATATATATTTTATTTATAATTAATATAAAATGTATTTATTTATTTATACTGTATTTATTTATTATTAATATAAAGGTATTTATTTATATATATTTTATTTATAATTAATATAAAATGTATTTATTTAGAACTAATGTCATTATATTTGTGTATATATATATATATATATATATATGTATATATATATATATATATATATAGGACACACACACACATATATATATATATATATGTGTGTGTGTGTCCTCAGAGGCGACCTCAGGTGGAGGTGTGGTGAAACAGCCTTCAGGCAGTGAGGAGGTTCCCCCTCAGGTGGCCATGGCTGGAGCTTCAGGTACAAGCCCCTCTGACCCCTGACCCCTGACCTCTGACCCCTGACCTCTGACCCCTCACCCCTGACCTCTGACCACGTCTCATTCTCTCCATCTGCCTCTCTCTAGGCATGTTACTGGTGTACGTGATCATACCCACAATCCCCCTGCTGCTGCTCATCCTGGTGGCTTCTGGGACATGCTGTTTTCAGATGCTCAGTAGAAGGTAAGACTGAAACTACAGAAACTACAAATCCCAGCAGCCCCTTCTTCTCCTGCTCCCCAGGTGAAGAAGTCCCTCTTCCGGTTTCCTCCACGGGACCTTATTTCAGAAACAAGATAGTCAACGGAGAGAGAGAAATAAAGATCTGATCTGGTCTGAATCACACGTCTGATGTCTGCATGTCCAAGTGTCCCTGAACGAGACACTGAAGCCACGTTGCTCCATGGAGCTTTACAGCCGAGGGGTCACAGAGGTCACAGAGGTCACATGGACCTGAAGCTATACGACCGATAGAATCCAGTTTAAAGTTCAGCCTCAGAGACGCACCGAGCTGACGGACAGACGGCGCTTTGTTTCATGTCCGTATCATAACGACAGCTTGTCTGTCCTTCGTCCTCGCTCCTCCTGTTCCTCTTCCTGAATGATGAAGACAGACGACCGCCGCCTGCTGAACGTTAGAGGGGAACCCTAGAGGGGAACATTAGAGGGGAACCTTAGGGGGGAACCCTAGAGGAGAACCCTAGAGGAGAACCCTAGAACCACTGGCAGAGCATTTTGGAACATGTTTCTTGGGCGCTCCATC
>NW_023618480.1:30000-52063 GCF_015220745.1 Sebastes umbrosus | reverse complement strand
TAATGAGAAACTTTCTTAAAATATTGACGTAGTATCTCAAAATAGAGAGAATGAGATACTAAGTTGTTATTTTGATAAAGTTTCTCATGACTATGGTTGTATGATCTTGTTTTCCATCACAGTGGCAGAAATGGGCTTCCATATTATAACGACCTCAGGCTCAGTTTGCATCTTATTTTTTTCTTTTCCTGGCGGAAGTGGGCTTCCATACACAACAGCACAACACACAGTTTAAAAACTCCTAATAAACCTTTAATTTGAGCTGTTTGTACAATTGACAAATTACATTAAAATGTCTGTATCTTCTTAAATGTCTGTAGTATTGTACACCCCCCCCCCCCCTCTGGCTAGCAGGTTAGGGATACTGGTTACTCCAAACATACAAAGCAATGGAAATAAAGCTGCATATAATAGTACATATTACAGTTATATCAATGTACAGTGTTTACATAAAATACATCAGAGGAAAAGGATGCATGTAAAGGTGAAGCACGAGGCTGGAGAAGTGCCGTCACATCAAACCAACATTTACATTCAGCCTGGTTACAGTCAGCGTGGGCTGAGACGCTGCCAGTCGCACCGCTCGGCTGGAGACGTACAAAAATAGATTACAGTGATGCACTATCGACTGGCTGATTTCAGAAAGTGGTCACTTTATTTTCTCATCTTTACACATCCTGACAAGTTGTTTGGAAGCGGATGTAAGGTCGATCCTCAATGAAAGAAAAAGTTATGACACGTGTGTAACAGGTCTAGTGACATTAAAATAGTACATCACCACAGCTGATTTAAAAAAAATAATAATAATAAATAGAGAGAAGCATTTGGTTTAATATCAAAGGAAACTGCTACAAAATACCAAATCTGAAGATGTCAAACTCTACCAAAACTACATCTATGGCAGGCCTTCCTCACCCTTTCAACCATGAAACAAGTCTGAGATCCAGCACATTCTCCAGTGATGCAGCGCCAGTCTTTAAAAAAAGCACAAATTTAAGGCACGGTTGGGTCGCCTGCTGCAAACTGCTGCTGCAGGTTGTTGAACATTTGAAATGTGAATCATTTGTACAATTTTCACACTGCAAATACTGAATCCAACTCTCAATTCACTGCATTAAAAAAAATTAGATTACGTCTGGCAACGCCTGGATTTTAGTGTTTTCTGACCACACAGGTGCTGTAAAAACACACACAAGCAACCGGGATCCCTACAGTCAGTTCAGTCTCCTCACAGGGGGCTGGAATATTAAAAACATCCTCACAGTACTCCTCATGACAACAAAAGAGTGGTAGCATCATTACAAGAGAATGAAATGATCAGAGACCAGCAGCGACGGCGTCGGGTCGGATCACGGACGTCTGTGTGCTCCTCTGGTCCGACAACACACAACCACTTGGTTTGGAAACACAACGAGGGGACGCGCCAACAGTGAAAATGACCCGACTTCAAGGAGGTAAATAATAAACATAATCAAAACTCATAATAATTTGGGAATATATTGGATTATATCTGGAGAAGAAAGCCTCAGGTGACGGTTAAAGGTCCACTCCCTGACTCTGTTACTGCTGGATGCTGGAACACAATCACAGACGAAGGGAAAGGAAAGACCGAACACGGAGAACACACGGAGGCTGAGTCAGCATCGCCACGGATACCCTGCTCTACCAGCCGGACCGGTCTGTGTGTGTGTGTGTCGGTGCTGCTGCAGCCTCTCGCTCCAGGGAGCCTCTGGATACACATCTGGATACACATCTGTACTCTGCCGTGGGAAGTGAGCAGCAAGAAAAAACGTGAGCTTATGGTTTGCCTTTAATACGGAGGATGTAATAAAGCTTGTGCCACCATTCACATGTATTTACAGCACACCCTCTACAAGTCCGTTCATGCCTTCCCTCACTGACTAAATAATAAGAATCTGAATAATAATAATAATAATAATAATAATAATAATAATAATAATAATAATAACAACAACAACAGGGAGTACATCGAACATCTTCAACACCCACACCACCGTGTTGTACTGAAAGCTTACATAGAGCCATACTCTGATACATGCAGCCATTTCCATACAGCGCCCACATGAACTCCATCATGGCATCAGTTAGACTGTGGAAGAGAAGGAGGGAGGGTTGGAGTCTCTGCACACGTCTTAAATATTCCACAAGAACTTGGCTTCCTTGTTAAATCCATGACATTTTAATACAAAGATTATTGAAAACAAACACGGCACCGCTGAACAACGTCTGCTGCGATCCGCTGCTGAAAAACAAACGACAAAGAAAGAAAGAAAGAAAGAAAGAAAGAAAGAGAGCTCTCCCGAGACACACCCTGAAGTCTTCCCCGTTATAAAGCAGTGAAGGAGCAGCAGCAGACCGGTGCTGTCATGCTGGGAGGGCACAGAGGACGATGCTAAATCTAACGCGTACGCTGATCTCATGAGAAGCCTGAAGAGTTGGCCGATCCGCGGTGCTGCAGGCGGGCCGTAGTGTTCGTGGTGCTCGTGGTGTTCATGTGGAGGCTGGAGGCCTTCAGAGGCGTGCTGCAGCCCTGGGCCTGTGGGAAGCGCTGGTGGTAGCGGTCCAGACGCAGATACTTCACAGTCACCAGCTTACCTGTAGAACCAGAAGCAGCAGCCCGTCACTGACTGATCACTACAGACGAGGAGCTAACATCACATGTTCACAGCAACACTCATCCCAACAGATCAACCGCCGAGTCAACAGCTGCAGGCAGGAGAACAATCCCCAAACCCTCCACATACAGATATCTGCTCAGTGATGGTGACGGAGGAAGAGCACCTGGATGCTGGTTCTGCTATTGGGTCTTATTTGGTGTATTAAAGGGTTAGTTGAGATTCACCAAAGTCAAACAGTAACACCAACAGACTAACCGATGGAGGCAGCGGTAGACCAGCAGCTCCTGTTCTGAGAGGTACTATTACTGTTTTTATAATGGAGTCTGGTGTCTCTGAAGAGAGCATAGATAACAGCTTCAGTTCCCCGTCAGGTAGGGCTGTCTGACAGCGAGGTAAGGCTGTGAAAACATTCTAAATATAGCACACACATTAACTGATGTAGATTCTTTTAGGTGTCTAAAATCCGTCCACAGCAGGAGGTTGCTGGTTCTCCTGTCTGTTTCTCTAAACTCAGTCGGCCTTCACAAGTCACGGATGAATTATTCCAACTGGACTTTCTGGATCGTATAGCATCTTCTCACCTGTCTCCATAGCAACAGGCCCACATCAACAACATCAACAGTCCTAAACTCTCAGTGTTATTAAGAGTGTGACTCACCGTCAAACCAGGAGCCGTGAAGCGCCTTGAAGGCTCTCCCCGACTGCTCTGCAGAGAGACACTTGACGTAGACGCAGCCCTGTGGAGACAGGAGGAAGCACAGTGTGACATCACTGCAGCCAGCAGCATGGGGGAGGGAGGGGGTGACATCATCATCTCATGGGACAGACGGAGCATACCTCTCGTGAGTTCTTGTCGACGGCGATGTGGACGATACCGTCGTTGTCGTTGCACTTCTCCAGGATGGCCTCGTGGATGGCGAGATCCCAGTTCTCCCCGACCTCCCTGAGGAACCGGAGAGGAGCAGAACCAGCAGAACCAGCAGAGCGTCAGATAAACACTCAGAGAACAGACGCAGGCAGACAGAACATCCAACAAGAAGCAGAGACGGGTACTCACATGACCGGGTCGAACATGTTTCTGATCTTCAGACATGGAGTCAGGCTGTTGGGAGGAGAGTTCCTCCGGTCCAGAGGGAACGCTGGAGAGGACAGACGAAGAGGACAGATGAAGAGGACAGACGAAGAGGACAGACAGAAAGACAACCTCTCAGTGAGCTGATGATCAGGTCCAGTCAACATGTGTAACTGGTGGAATCACACTGACACTAACAGTTTCCGTGTGCGTTACCTTTTCCCTGCCAGACTTTGGAGGGCATCAAGGAGGTCTTGTCACAGCTGAGAGAAGGCTGGATCCACCTCCAGACCAGGAAGTCGCCTCCCCCGATCCTCTGAGTCTCTTTTCTGATCCTGGACTCGTTGGCTGAGAGGAAACTCATGGCCCGCTCCCAGATCTTCTTCATCTTCTTTCTGTAAAATATAACACAGCTAGTACCGACACATCTTCCTCACCTGACCCATCAGTAGGTGATCACAACAACCCTACCGAGCAGCATGAATGCTGACACAAATAGGAAAGCTATAGCACACAGACACTTGCTCTACCTCTCTGAACCCTCGTCAAGTGTTCTATCTGAACTCAGAAGCTGTGTCCGTGTTAGTACTGACCGGTCCTGAGGCTGAACCAGGGAGTCTCTGACGTGGGGGATGGGCAGGTAGGGCTGCAGGTCCTGGTTCTCTTGGCAGGCCTCGCTGTGGCTCCTCAACACATCTACACAACAACACCGTCAGGAAGGATGAAGGATTGAAGAGCAGAACATGCAGAGACAAACCCCCAGGACATACTGTATGATACACATACTTTAAATACATATACTGAGTATGTGGTTTCATGTCTCTATCTGTTAGTACTCCATGTTATTAATGCATGAGGAGTCGGACTCTCTCTGGTGAAACATCTATCTCCTGATCTCTGCTCCAGTCAGGTGAAGGTGTGTTGTTCCTTACCGATGATCCTCTCCACCATGTCGTACATCTGCCTGGTCTCCTCCTCCTCTCTCCTCCAGCGGTACTTCATGTAGCAGACCACACTCCACACACAGCCGACCACTGCACACACACACAGAGTTCACAGGTTCAAACACTGCTGAGGTTCAAACAACGTGGAGCTAAACAACAGTCACCACTGATGCTTCTCCTACTGGTGCTGCTGTTACCATAAAACATGTCTGTTTCTCCTTAAAACACCGCTGTGAAGGATTTCACCATCTTTGGTGACTCCTAGTGGTTTTACCAAAGAAAGACACCTGGTCTGGAGAATAGATCGATGGATTTATCATGCTCTAGATAACAGACAGATCAGTCACTTTATTGGTCCCATATTGTATCGTGAGCTGAGTGAATGGTCACACCCCTGCTGTCTAGCAGAACAGCAGCAGCTCCTCCAGCGCCGTGTCCATAAAGGATGTGTTCAGGCACATTATTGAGTGTAGGTCATTTTCACTCGTGCTGTACCGCTCTCCCAAAACACAAGCTGTTATGCGGCCTGTGTAACAGTTAGCCATTAGCCGTTATCCATTAGCCATGCAGCAGCGGGCTGCAGGGGAGGCAACGTGAATCAGTCCACGGAGGACGAATGCTGCTGACTTTACTGAGTCGCTGACGTTTTAATCTCGTGTTGCTGCAGCAGTTTTCACCTAGAACGTTCCCTTATCCTTACTTCCATTCTTATTCTCTCTTACAGTAGAAAATGAAACTTATAATAATTGCCAAAGGAAAACATGCTGTTGGTTCTCATCTCATGTTCTTTTAACAGTCGCTTCCACTCAGTCATCATTAGTGACACTAATCAATCACACCGATCAGCTGTGATCTAACTGTTGTTTATCTCACCAGCTGCAATGAGGAAGACTCTGCTGATGACGGTGAGGAAGGCTCGGCGGAAGCGGCAGGAGAAGGGCATCTTGGGATGTGTAGACTCCAGCCGAGAGATCTCAGACACGTCGGTCAGCGGATCGTCGGCTACCTGCCCAGACAGCCTGCGCACGCACACACGCACACACACACACACACACATGCAGAGTGAGTAGAGATGTCACATGCCAGGCTTGTGATCAGCATGAATATGTATAATATGAGGTATTTACCTTATCCCAACATCATGGCCCGTCCGGATGATCCACTCCAGAGAAGCAAGAATGAGGCCGTCAAAATCCTGATTCTGAGCCTGAACAGAAGAACAGAAGAGGTAAACTGATGCTGGTTCACTTTAGTCCAGGGGTCAGCAGCCTTTATTATCAAAAGAGACATTTTAGGCAAATAAACATCTGTCTGGAGCCGCAAGACATGTGATCATTGTGATGAAGGTAACACAGTTTATAGTCTCAGTATATAGTATATCAGTCTAATGCAGTGAGGGCCAAAGAGACAATGTACTACGGAGTATTAGGACCACATTGACGGGAAACAACATCTGAGATTTACACAATAAAGTCAGAATATTACGAGAATAAAGTCATAACTTTATTCTGCTGAAAACAGCTGAGACCGCGTCCCTCCCGTCACACAACGTCAAGTGTCGGACGTCTGTTTGTAGCTTCATGTCGCCAACTTCCTTTGAAAAGGACGTGTTGCTGTGTCGCTGGTAGTGTGAACGCAGCATTAGTAAAGCTTGTTTGACCTAGCAACAGTAACTAAGGGGGTCAAATTTAGCATCACTCTCATATCCTGCATTCAAAACATCTAAACCAAAGGAAACACACTCTGCTGTAGTCCTTCACAGTGACCCTTCAGGCTCCCAGGTCACCCTGTCTGACATGCACATATCAAGACTTTCAGCTCCTGTTTGTTGGGATGTAAACGTGTGGACGTACCCGTAGATACGCAGAGGCCTCGTCGATGGACATACTCCTGTTTGGATGCTGCTGGTCTCCACAGTCATGCTGGCCTGCAATCACAACATCAACCCATCAGTCACCCATCGATGAAGAAGAACTGCTGCTAACCGCTTCTACCAACACGATACGTCTTCACAGCCTGTTTCTCTACTGATCAGTACTCATGTTGACATGACAGGCACAGAGGGGCTGGGCTGTACGACCTGAAGGCCAGTCAGTCAGTCAGTCAGTCAGTCAGTCAGTCAGTCAGTCAGTCAGTCAGTCAGCAGCCACAGAGAGTAGATCAGAGAGGTTATAGCTACCTGCGACGTGGGCCAAGTGGTCATGTAGATTGAGCAGCAGGTTTAGGATCAGGTCCTTCTCTGTCTTGTTCTGCAGATAATAAATACATAGATTTGTTTATTAGTTCATGTGTAGACCTTTGTGACGGCACTCTGTGTGTCGGAAACATTGAAATAATAGCTGTAAACCTGACATCTTATTTTTCACAAGCTAGTTGATCCAAACACTGAAGAAATATTACGTTTATAATATTAAAGTATAGATTTAATTCGATATGTCTGACATGTTAAACAGGGATAATGTGATTCATGAAGCTGAGTGATGCGATCAGCTAGAAACACTCAGTCCACTGGTGGTGTACAGCGGTGTTACAGGTTAGATCTTCCATACAGAGTACAGACACCGGCTGCAGAGAGACCATCAGAGCTTCACTCTCACATACATTACTACGCTTCACATCTCATTCCAGGATAAATGTACACAACCCCCTTTCATGTGCTCACTACATGGAACAACAACTTTACAACACAATGCTGCTGTACACAGAACTAAAAGAGGAAAATATGTACTTACATAAGAGTCGTCAAACCCGCTGCCAAAAGGGTGGCTCTTAACTGCAACAGAGGAGAGAGACAGAAACATCACTAGAAGCCCACCGTACGACCATCACACATGTAAAGGCACAGGCTGGATTAGTAGGAGGAAAGCTTTGACAATAAGGCGGCATGTTTGGAGACGGTGGAATGTGAGCGTAGTTCAGACATCACTTAACACGTGAGTCAGTGTCTGTACATGAAACCTCACCACATCAGCTCAGCACCTGGAGCGCTGCCATCTCACTACGCTGACCAGAATCACAGGCACTACATTAATTCATGAGCATGGAGTAAGGAGAAGACTAAAACAGTTTTATACCGGACTGTTAATGTGAAATGTACTCCTCATTTTCCCTCCAAACCCCACCTATCTACATACATGACATTCACACATAATCTGTCTGTTTCTTCATCGTGTGAAGGATTAAATGAATTAAAGGTATTCTGTGGGTGTTTGTTTACATTCAGTGTTTCTCACCCTAACCCACCTGTGTCTCACCGAGGTCTAACAAACACCTTGAATACATTTCCTTCAGTTTAAAACACATTTTATAAACCTGCATTCATGTTTACATCCATCTCTTTTGCTGGCACATTGCTCAATTTTATGGTAGGGTACCGTAACCTGTGGATCAGTGGAACGGTGTGAAATCTGGTGAATCCTTCAGTGAAATTATTCGGAATTGTAAAAGATCAATTTTTCAACCTCAACCTGCCGTTTGGACTCTACGAAAGCTGGGATCAACGACCGGCTCTCTTCCTGGAGGCTTGATTTGCACTTGCAGACTTCCTGGGAACGCATCATTTGAAGCTGCAGTCGGTAACTTTGAGCAAATATGATACAAATTTTGTTTTTTTAAAACGGTCACTATATCCTGACAGTATCACATGAGACAGGTAAGAGAAAACAACCAATCAGAGCTGAGAATTCATCTAACGTAGCTGTCAATCACTGCTCCTGAGACTCTCTAACTCTGATCAAACAGTCAAACTAGGCAGCGCTGATCAATATGAATCAATATTCTGTTACGTTAATGCCTATTTCTCTCCTCAGATGTTCTCAGGATCTTCTTGTAGTGCACGGTTTAGCTGTAACATGAGAAGGGTGGCTCCGGCTGGTGGGCGGTACTTGGTATTTCCTCAACAGATCCAAGGCCTATGGAAAAGAGGCTGGGTCACGCGTAACCAACGCGTCATATCTTTGGGGGTATAACACATGCGCAGTAAAATCTGGTCTGGACTTACCGAAATTGAATCAATCGCAACGCACGACCGCAGCTTCAGTTATACTGCGCATGTTATACTCCAGAGCTCCAGACCCATGTCTGCCTGTGACCCAGCCTCCTTCTATAGGCCTTGAACTGATCTCAACATGCCGGGTCACAAACTTTCTCATTTTACAGCTAAACAGTGCTCTACAAGATGATTCTGAGAACATCTGAGGAGAGAAATAGACATTAACGTACAGAATATTGATCCATATCTGATCAGCGCTGCCTAGTTTGACCGTTTGATCAGAGTTCACGTCATTGACAGGTACGTTAGATGAACTCTTGGCTCTGATTGGCTGTCTTCCTTCGGGCGCTGTGGAATCTTGTAAAAGCCGTTAGGAGCACCGGAGGACACAGATTATCTGTCTCATTCTCTACTGTCAGGATATAGGGACCGTTTTACAGAAATAATGTTTTATCATATTTGCTGACTGCAGTCCAAGTGTGCAAGGAGGTCTGGACATCAGTCTTCATCCTAACATCAAAGAGGACGGATGTGTGTGTGTTTGGACCAGAACCGAGCCACTACCTGGAGAACACCTGCTAAAAACTAATCTGCTTGATCACAGTTGAGGCTCCACAGCAGGTCTGTTTACATGGAGCGCATCACTCTTTCAAACCATCACTGTAGAGGGGATGCAAAATAGCTGCAAGACCAGTAGACATACTTTGGGGATAAACCTGCTGGCGGGCCTCAGAGCGCCACCTAGTGGGCCGGGGAGGTACTGACTAATGGTTAGATTAACCTCTTCAAAATCCAATGGACAGTATTCTGTTATTCAGAGGTCGTAGCGGGCGGGTTTTAAAGCTAGAGGAAGGATACTGGAATGATATGAAACTATAAACACTCTGTCTGTCTGAATATACCTGTATTCACCTTCTGTCTGAATATACCTGTATTCACCTTCTGTCTGAATATACCTGTATTCACCTTCTGTCTGAATATACCTGTATTCACCTTCTGTCTGAATATACCTGTATTCACCTTCTGTCTGAATATACCTGTATTCACCCTCTGTCTGAATATACCTGTATTCACCCTCTGTCTGAATATACCTGTATTCACCCTCTGTCTGAATATACCTGTATTCACCTGTCTGAATATACCTGTATTCACCTGTCAGTCTGAATATACCTGTATTCACCTGTCTGAATATACCTGTATTCACCTTCTGTCTGAATATACCTGTATTCACCTGTCAGTCTGAATATACCTGTATTCACCCTCTGTCTGAATATACCTGTATTCACCTGTCAGTCTGAATATACCTGTATTCACCTGTCTGTCTGAATATACCTGTATTCACCCTCTGTCTGAATATACCTGTATTCACCCTCAGTCTGAATATACCTGTATTCACCTGTCAGTCTGAATATACCTGTATTCACCTGTCAGTCTGAATATACCTGTATTCACCTTCTGTCTGAATATACCTGTATTCACCCTCTGTCTGAATATACCTGTATTCACCCTCTGTCTGAATATACCTGTATTCACCCTCTGTTTGTCTGAATATACCTGTATTCACCCTCTGTTTGTCTGAATATACCTGTATTCACCTTCTGTCTGAATATACCTGTATTCACCCTCTGTCTGAATATACATGTATTCACCTGTCTGTCTGAAACGCTCCATTTTAGTGCATTGCAACGGAATTGCGTTGCTAGGCAACAGTTTGTGCCCATGTTTACTTCCTGTCAGCTGATGTTATTCACATACACTACAACAGGAAATAAACTGGGACACATTTAGACTGTTTATATTTAAAACCGTGTAACGGTCTAAATGTTGTATATTTGTGACATCACAAATGGACAGAAATCCTGACGGCTTGTTTCAAACGCTCAGTTTCTGAATACGGGCTGTGTGTGTTTCTGTATATTGAGTGTTTTGATAGTTTAACAGTATTTATATAAAGAACTTAAACCTGCTTTATAATATAAAAGACATGTAAATCTCACTTTTTACGATATGGGACCTTTAAAACAAAAGTGATGTTGGAGGCGACCCTGCATCAGTAGAAGCTCCACAGCGTGTGGTGAGGAGATATGACCCGGAATAGTTTGGACTCATGACCACAGTGATGGTTGCTTTATATATGTGGGTCAGAACACCTGACCCACATATATAAAGCCCAGTTTGTCATTTACTCTGGAAGGTGGTCCTCTGAATTATTTTAACAATCAGACTCCTTTACAGAAGGTTCAGAACCTCTGAAACATGTTGTCAGAACCTCTGAAACATGTTGTCAGAACCTCTGAGATAAACACTGAAACATGTTGTCAGAACCTCTGAAACATGTTGTCAGAACCTCTGAAACATGTTGTCAGAACCTCTGAAACATGATGTCAGAACCTCTGAAACATGTTGTCAGAACCTCTGAAACATGTTGTCAGAACCTCTGAGATAAACACTGAAACATGTTGTCAGAACCTCTGAAACATGTTGTCAGAACCTCTGAAACATGTTGTCAGAACATCTGAAACATGTTGTCAGAACCTCTGAGATAAACACTGAAACATGTTGTCAGAACCTCTGAAACATGTTGTCAGAACATCTGAAACATGTTGTCAGAACCTCTGAGATAAACACTGAAACATGATGTCAGAACCTCTGAAACATGTTGTCAGAACCTCTGAAACATGTTGTCAGAACCTCTGAGATAAACACTGAAACATGTTGTCAGAACCTGTGAAACATGTTGTCAGAACCTCTGGGATAAACACTGAAACATGTTGTCAGAACCTCTGAGATAAACACTGAAACATGTTGTCAGAACCTCTGAAACATGTTGTCAGAACCTCTGAGATAAACACTGAAACATGTTGTCAGAACCTCTGAAACATGTTGTCAGAACCTCTGAGATAAACACTGAAACATGATGTCAGAACCTCTGAAACATGTTGTCAGAACCTCTGAGATAAACACTGAAACATGTTGTCAGAACCTCAGATAAACACTGAAACATGATGTCAGAACCTCTGAAACATGTTGTCAGAACCTCTGAAACATGATGTCAGAACCTCTGAAACATGATGTCAGAACCTCTGAAACATGTTGTCAGAACCTCTGAAACATGTTGTCAGAACCTCTGGGATAAACACTGAAACATGTTGTCAGAACCTCTGAAACATGTTGTCAGAACCTCTGAAACATGTTGTCAGAACCTCTGGGATAAACACTGAAACATGTTGTCAGAACCTCAGATAAACACTGAAACATGATGTCAGAACCTCTGAAACATGATGTCAGAACCTCTGAAACATGTTGTCAGAACCTCTGAAACATGTTGTCAGAACCTCTGGGATAAACACTGAAACATGTTGTCAGAACCTCTGAAACATGTTGTCAGAACCTCTGAAACATGTTGTCAGAACCTCTGGGATAAACACTGAAACATGTTGTCAGAACCTCTGGAACATGTTGTCAGAACCTCTGGAACATGTTGTCAGAACCTCTGAAACATGTGGTCAGAACCTCTGAAACATGTTGTCAGAACCTCTGGAACATGTTGTCAGAACCTCTGAAACATGTGGTCAGAACCTCTGAAACATGTTGTCAGAACCTCTGAAACATGTTGTCAGAACCTCTGAGATAAACACTGAAACATGTGGTCAGAACCTCTGAAACATGTTGTCAGAACCTCTGGAACATGTGGTCAGAACTTCTGAAACATGTGGTCAGAACCTCTGAAACATGTGGTCAGAACTTCTGAAACATGTTGTCAGAACCTCTGGGATAAACACTGAAACATGTGGTCAGAACCTCTGGTGTAAACATTGGATCATGGTGTCAGAACCTCTGGTGTAAACATTGGATCATGGTGTCAGAACCTCTGGTGTAAACATTGGATCATGGTGTCAGAACCTCTGGTGTAAACATTGGATCATGGTGTCAGAACCTCTGGTGTAAACATTGGATCATGGTGTAGATACTCACTGGTTCCGTCCGCCTCCGCTGACCCGGTTCCCCTCATCCTGAGGTACATGAGGCCCAGCAGCAGGAAGAAGAGGCAGGCTGCTGTGAGCAGGAACATGGACAGGTAGTGAGCGCTGAAGCTGCCAGGTGAGCTCACCTCGTCCCGTTTGAACTGCTGCAGCAGCTCGTCCTCCGGTACCGGGACCGGTACCGACAGCTGCTGCTTCAGAACCGCCTGGCTGTAGGAGTGGTTGGAGTGGTTGGCCCGGTAGTTCTGGGACAGACTGCTGTAGGAGGAGAACCGCGGTCTGAGCCCGATGGCGAATCTGCTGGTACCGGTACCGGTGCTGGTACCGGTACCGGTACCGGTGCTGGTACCGGTCCGGGAGGCTCCGTCCTCGTCCTCTACGTGGTTGTTCCTGCCGGTACCGGACAGTCCTCCGTGGTTCTCCGAGAGGGACACGTAGATGGACTTCCTGGGGTAGTTCTGGTTCCGAGACCCTCCTGATGGTTCTGAGTCCAGTCTGCTCTTCATCCCCTCCTCCTCTTCCTCTCTCCTCCTCATCAGAACCGCCCGGCCCGCTCCGTGGCTCCGCCTGGACTCCAGCCGGTCCCCGGTACCGGTACCGACCCGGTCCTCCTCCTCTGAGTCAGAGTAGTCCCCGGTCCGCTTCCCGGTTCCGGTTCTGGTGGTACAGTGAGTCGAACCGCAGCCGTTCAGAGAGCGAGAGTTCTTCTCCGGTTCTGGTTCCGGTTCGGCCTCATCGTCATCATCATCATCATCATCATCACCATAGTCCTCCTCTGGGCTGGTTCTGGTTCTGGTTCTGACCCGGACCCCCCAGCCCAGCGACCCGCCTCTAGAGCCAGAACCAGAACCAGAACCCGGAGTAGAGCTGTTGCTGTTGGTCCCGGTACCGGGCCGGGTTCTGGTCTGCTGGGTCTGGTTCTGCTGGTTCTGGTTCTGGTTCTGGTGGTTGAGGCCTGCTCTCCTCTTCAGCGGAGCTTCAGCGTCTGACTCGTCGGAGCTGAAGCCGAGGACGGAGCACTTCCGGCCGGGTCTCCTGCTGGAGGAGAGCTGCGTGACGTCACGGCCGCTGGAGCCTCCGCTAGCAGCGTTAGCAGAGTTAGCTCCTCCGCTAGCTCCTCCGGTAGCCGCGTTAGCAGCGTTAGCTCCGCGGTTAGCTCCTCCGCTAGCCCCGCGGTTAGCCCCGCGGTTAGCTCCGGCTCCTCCTCCGGCTCCTCCGGTTCCTCCGGTAAACGCGCCGCTGCGGGCCTTGGAGAGCCGGTAGCCGCTCCGCTGCTGGTCGTCGCGGAGCTTCTTGAGCTTCTTGAGGTAGACCGGCCGCGTGCTGTCGGTCAGCGGGCCCGGCGGAGTGAAGCCGCAGCGCTGCAGCTCTCTGAACAGATCCTCATCCGCTAGCGCCGCCGCCATCTTCACTGCTCTCTCTCCGGGAGATGGATGGTACAGGACGTGACGTCGGACGAGGAGGCGACGGGCTGCGTTCAACACCGGCAACACTTTATACAACACTTTATACTAAACTGTTAACAAATCATCATTTATCAACACTTTATACTAAACTGTTAATAAATCATCATTTATCAACACTTTATAATATAATACTGTTAATAAATCATCATTTATCAACACTTTATAATATAATACTGTTAATAAATCATCATTTATCAACACTTTATACTAAACTGTTAACAAATCATCATTTATCAACACTTTATAATATAATACTGTTAATAAATCATCATTTATCAACACTTTATAATATAATACTGTTAATAAATCATCATTTATCAACACTTTATAATATAATACTGTTAATAAATCATCATTTATCAACACTTTATAATATAATACTGTTAATAAATCATCATTTATCAACACTTTATAATATAATACTGTTAATAAATCATCATTTATCAACACTTTATAATATAATACTGTTAACAAATCATCATTTATCAACACTTTATAATATAATACTGTTAATAAATCATCATTTATCAACACTTTATACTAAACTGTTAACAAATCATCATTTATCAACACTTTATAATATAATACTGTTAACAAATCATCATTTATCAACACTTTATAATATAATACTGTTAATAAATCATCATTTATCAACACTTTATACTAAACTGTTAACAAATCATCATTTATCAACACTTTATAATATAATACTGTTAATAAATCATCATTTATCAACACTTTATAATATAATACTGTTAACAAATCATCATTTATCAACACTTTATAATATAATACTGTTAATAAATCATCATTTATCAACACTTTATAATATAATACTGTTAATAAATCATCATTTATCAACACTTTATATTATAATACTGTTAACAAATCATCATTTATCAACACTTTATAACATAATACTGTTAACAAATCATCATTTATCAACACTTTATAATATAATACTGTTAATAAATCATCATTTATCAACACTTTATAATATAATACTGTTAACAAATCATCATTTATCAACACTTTATACTAAACTGTTAATAAATCATCATTTATCAACACTTTATAACATAATACTGTTAATAAATCATCATTTATCAACACTTTATACTAAACTGTTAATAAATCATCATTTATCAACACTTTATACTAAACTGTTAATAAATCATCATTTATCAACACTTTATAATATAATACTGTTAATAAATCATCATTTATCAACACTTTATACTAAACTGTTAACAAATCATCATTTATCAACACTTTATAATATAATACTGTTAATAAATCATCATTTATCAACACTTTATAATATAATACTGTTAACAAATCATCATTTATCAACACTTTATAATATAATACTGTTAATAAATCATCATTTATCAACACTTTATAATATAATACTGTTAATAAATCATCATTTATCAACACTTTATAATATAATACTGTTAATAAATCATCATTTATCAACACTTTATACTAAACTGTTAACAAATCATCATTTATCAACACTTTATAACATAATACTGTTAACAAATCATCATTTATCAACACTTTATAATATAATACTGTTAATAAATCATCATTTATCAACACTTTATAATATAATACTGTTAACAAATCATCATTTATCAACACTTTATACTAAACTGTTAATAAATCATCATTTATCAACACTTTATAACATAATACTGTTAATAAATCATCATTTATCAACACTTTATACTAAACTGTTAATAAATCATCATTTATCAACACTTTATACTAAACTGTTAATAAATCATCATTTATCAACACTTTATAATATAATACTGTTAATAAATCATCATTTATCAACACTTTATACTAAACTGTTAACAAATCATCATTTATCAACACTTTATAATATAATACTGTTAATAAATCATCATTTATCAACACTTTATAATATAATACTGTTAACAAATCATCATTTATCAACACTTTATAATATAATACTGTTAACAAATCATCATTTATCAACACTTTATAATATAATACTGTTAATAAATCATCATTTATCAACACTTTATACTAAACTGTTAACAAATCATCATTTATCAACACTTTATAACATAATACTGTTAATAAATCATCATTTATCAACACTTTATAATATAATACTGTTAATAAATCATCATTTATCAACACTTTATAATATAATACTGTTAACAAATCATCATTTATCAACACTTTATACTAAACTGTTAATAAATCATCATTTATCAACACTTTATAATATAATACTGTTAACAAATCATCATTTATCAACACTTTATAATATAATACTGTTAATAAATCATCATTTATCAACACTTTATAATATAATACTGTTAATAAATCATCATTTATCAACACTTTATACTAAACTGTTAACAAATCATCATTTATCAACACTTTATAACATAATACTGTTAACAAATCATCATTTATCAACACTTTATAATATAATACTGTTAATAAATCATCATTTATCAACACTTTATAATATAATACTGTTAACAAATCATCATTTATCAACACTTTATACTAAACTGTTAACAAATCATCATTTATCAACACTTTATAACATAATACTGTTAACAAATCATCATTTATCAACACTTTATACTATAATACTGTTAACAAATCATCATTTATCAACACTTTATATTATAATACTGTTAACAAATCATCATTTATCAACACTTTATAATATAATACTGTTAATAAATCATCATTTATCAACACTTTATACTAAACTGTTAACAAATCATCATTTATCAACACTTTATAATATAATACTGTTAATAAATCATCATTTATCAACACTTTATAATATAATACTGTTAACAAATCATCATTTATCAACACTTTATAACATAATACTGTTAATAAATCATCATTTATCAACACTTTATACTATAATACTGTTAACAAATCATCATTTATCAACACTTTATAATATAATACTGTTAATAAATCATCATTTATCAACACTTTATAATATAATACTGTTAATAAATCATCATTTATCAACACTTTATAACATAATACTGTTAACAAATCATCATTTATCAACACTTTATAATATAATACTGTTAATAAATCATCATTTATCAACACTTTATAACATAATACTGTTAATAAATCATCATTTATCAACACTTTATAATATAATACTGTTAATAAATCATCATTTATCAACACTTTATAACATAATACTGTTAACAAATCATCATTTATCAACACTTTATATTATAATACTGTTAACAAATCATCATTTATCAACACTTTATACTATAATACTGTTAATAAATCATCATTTATCAACACTTTATATTATAATACTGTTAATAAATCATCATTTATCAACACTTTATAACATAATACTGTTAATAAATCATCATTTATCAACACTTTATATTATAATACTGTTAATAAATCATCATTTATCAACACTTTATAGTATCCACCTTATTCTCAGGGGCGTTACTGTAGAAATTATCATTTAATAACACATTATAAACACATTATTGTATAATGTGTTTATAAATTATCATTTATAAACATAATCATTCATAAAGATATTATAAAATAATATTAATAATTAAAATAAAAAATAAAATACATTTATAAACATAAACATCATTTATCATTTATAAACATAAATGATCATTTATATCATTTATAAACATAAATAATAACGCTTCAATTATTAGATGTGATGAATTAACCCTGTTTCTTTTATTTTATGATATATATTTTTCTTTTTTTATTTATTTATTTATTTTTTTTATTACTTGTTCCTTGACCACTTTTACTTTGTTTTTAATTCACTTTGAATGCCGTTGTGTAGCAGTTCATTGTTGATCTCACCAAGGTACTGCATTTAGGTGTTCATATTCTTGCAAACGTTTCATGGCTTCATCTTCTTCCAGAGACTTTTTAGAGAATAGAATCAAATTAATCTGGAATGCTCAGAGACAGAAGTTATAATGTGTGATAATGAGGTCATTGTTTCTGCAGCAGGAGGACAACATTTGTACATAAAAAGCAAAAAGATGCGTCAGCAGAACTCAACAAACACAAAAACAGGTCATTTTCCCGCCCATACTTTTTCCAATCAGAAAATATGGTAATCTTTATTTTCTGACAGCTCCATAAAGAATGTATAACAACAGTTTACAGAAGTTAATTATCATAAACCATAATCAATAAAACAAACACAATGACAGAAAGACATAGATCTGCTGTTAGTCCAGTACATTGAAGACGTGCACACAACCGCAGTTTGAACATGAAAAACATTCCACAAGGTCTTCTTAATCATTCATGAAGAACATTTAGACATCCTGATGCTTGAGATTACTCACAGAATGATTCCACTTCTTCACTGACTGCAGTTCTTCAGTACTGAACTGTACACGGTTACATTTACACCGTTAGAATATGTACAATCACAGACATCAATGAACCCAGGCATGCACTTTACTAAACTGTTGTGGTCTTCTTGTACACCATGATGAAGTGATATTGGTGGAATATAAACTACTACATTTAAAACATTCAATATAAACTCAGTTTAAGAATAAATTAGTGGAATGATAGATAGATATGAAAACCCAAAGCTGGAAAGATATACGATGAGAAATGCCCTCTCTAAACGTGTTACAGCGTCCACTAGTGCCTCATATGACAACATGTCCTGAAGCTCACCCTTAAAGGGGAACACCACCCACTCTATACCCTATGACATCACAATATGAGTTTATTATATTATATATTATATACCGTCTCAGACCGTAGCAATAACATGTATGAATTTGGAAAAGGGCGTAGTTTAATGTTTGAAATGAACACACAGTTAAATGAATGTCCATCAAAGCCCTGAATATAAGAACCTGAAGGTTTACTGCAGGACTGCTGTATTAGACTGCATCAGGTTTAGCTCAGTGTTCCTAATAAACTGGCAGCTGAGTGTATACCACCATGTATATGTATATACTAGTAGTAGTATATTAAATATGTATGCATTCATTTGACTCACTGAGTGAACTGGGAAGTGTCAACAGCACAAGGTGAGCTGCTAATAGGCCAGCTGGGGGCGCTAGAGGGCTCTATATCAGGTATCAGGTATCAGGTAGTGGACCACTGAGCCGTCTCATCATATCAGAATCAGAATCAGAATCAGAATGATGTTTATTGCCAGGTGTAAGAGGTATACACTAGGAATTTGCTTTGGTTATGTTGGTGCAAGTCAAACAGTATAATAACAAAAGAATAGATAAAAACGTTAGAATAAAATAAGAATAAAAACATTTGGGGGGTGCATTTAAATTTCAGACCAAAGAAAACGTTACTGATATAGATCGACTTCACTTAATACAACAGCACAGCTAGCTATAAAGAAGTAATGGTGGAGATAAACAGAAGTACGTAGTGCAGACGCCTGTAGAGACAGTTCACCGAGAAGGACAGGTTCCCTCTTTACAATCTAACATCTGGTGGACTTCAGGACAGACACTCACATGAACACGGGGGGGTTAACACCAGTGAGTCCAGCTGAGTGTCTGACGTGGTCCTGCAGCTCTCAGTGCTTCTTCAGAGAGTCCAGGATACGCAGGATGTGCAGGAAGAGGTTGACGATGTCCAGATAGAGGTTGATGGAGGCCAGGATGTGCTCCTCAGGAGACAGCTGCTTCATCAGCATGTGGGTGTCGTAGATGATGAAGCCACAGAAGACCAGGGCTCCGGCTCCAGACAGGATCAGCTCGGTGCTGTCGCTGTTGAAGAAGAACTGCAGAGAGAACAGAGTCAGCATGAAGGGGGGGGGATTGAATTCAGAGATGAATCAGTGTTGTGTGGACAACCTGCTCCTCAGCTTCCTCTCTCTGTCTGGGTAGTTAATGGAACAGTTCTTGTCTGTTCTAGCAGCAGATGAATACCCAGGATAGATGAACTACATGTTCAACTATCACATCTGGGACGTTCAGGTGGCCACATATTTCTGGTAACTAGAGTATCTCATTCCATCATATATAATAATAATATTAAATATGATATGAATCATTTCTATAACAACCGGTTCTGACAGTGTGAGCGGTGTGTGTGTCTTTGAGCTTCTTTGCAGACCACTGAAAAAACTCTGGGTTGATTTACCGAGTTGATAACCAGCATCGTAGGACCGCTTAGTGAGACCTCAGGCTTTCTGGATCGTATTTCAACTGCAGCAACACGCACACCGTTTTCTGTCTGAATACATTAGTATTTTTTCTCACTTTTTAATTTCTTTCATATGAAATAAACTCATTAATGTCACTCACCCTCATGCAGCCGGCGATGAGGAGGATCCACAGGCAGGCGAACAGTCTGTAAGGACAGAACAGATGGAGAAGTGTGACGAGGGCTCCCTCTAGAGGACGGATACAGCAGCTTTGAGATATTAAAACCATGAAAACACTCACCCTGCTCCCAGTTTGCTGAAGTCTCTCTTGGACTGGAAGGTGTAGACTGTCAGTCCAGCAAACACAGCACAGGTCAGGCACAAGGCTTGCAGGACAGTGGAGTATTCATAGAAGGTCACTGTGGAGAGAAAAACACTGCAGTCAGGACGGTCTGTAGACAGGACGGTCTGTAGACGGTCTGCAGACAGGACGGTCTGTAGACAGGACGGTCTGCAGACAGGACGGTCTGCAGTCAGGACGGTCTGTAGACAGGACGGTCTGCAGACAGGATGGTCTGCAGACAGGATGGTCTGCAGACAGGACGGTCTGCAGTCAGGACGGTCTGTAGACAGGACGGTCTGCAGACAGGATGGTCTGCAGACAGGACGACAGGACGGTCTGCAGACAGGACGACAGGACGGTCTGCAGACAGGACGGTCTGCAGACAGGATGGTCTGCAGTCAGGACGGTCTGCAGACAGGACGGTCTGTAGACAGGACGGTCTGCAGACAGGATGGTCTGCAGACAGGACGACAGGACGGTCTGCAGACAGGACGGTCTGCAGACAGGCTGCGAACAGACTCAAAGGATGGAAACTGACAGACTCTTATAAAAATTACTTACCCGCTGTGGCCACAGAAATCGCCTCCAGCAGAGTCTGAAAACAAAACACAATCAGACACACGCTAACCAGCCAGGAGATAATACAACTGAGCAGCTAATATAACTGAGCAGCTAATATAACTGAGCAGCTAATATAACTGAGCAGCTAATATAACTGAGCAGATAATACAACTGAGCAGATAATACAACTGAGCAGCTAATTTAGCATCACTAAATGAAAGGGGTAAAGATGGGACTAAAGGGAAGGGGTATAGAGACCGTACCAACAAACAAAACAAAACTAAAAAAGACTCACAAATACGAGCAGCAGGTAGAGGTTGACCGGGTGCTGGTGTCTGTACATGGCCAGGGCCAGCAGGAGAACCAGAGAGCCCAGAGCTGAAACCAGAACCACAGCAGGACTGGAGAAGAAACCAGATCACAGTCAGACAACATCAGTGTTTAAATAAGGATAGATGATTATATACAGGCTATTTATTGGGTTTAATAGTAGGGATAGTCAAAATAGGACTATATAAACAACATGCATACATACTGAACGTGTCTAGCTTTAGAGATTGTTATGGGGTGGTAACGCAACTTTAAAGCTACGGTTGGTAATCTTAAGAAACTAGCAAGAGTTTACTTCATCAGATTCAACCTATAAGCCAGCCCAGTGTTGAAAGTATCTAGCAGCACTAGATCCAGAAGTCCCTCAATCTAGAGAGAAAGTCTCCAAGTCATCAACACTGACAGTCCGTCCCTTCAGGACTCCCTCCAAAGACACTCCCCCAACACTATCGACAGGTAGGTAGATAGGTAGGAGGACAGGTAGGAGGACAGTCTGTCCCTTCAGGACTCCCTCCAAAGACACTCCCCCAACACTATCGACAGGTAGGTAGATAGGTAGGAG
>NW_023618480.1:7500-27500 GCF_015220745.1 Sebastes umbrosus | reverse complement strand
TGACTCAGAGACACATGACTAAAGATAATGGACACGCATGAGGAATCAGTAGAAATATCACCATGATCCAAGTACAGTAGTCCTACAATAACCTGGACAATAACCTGGACAATAACCTGGACAATAAGACAAGGAGCAGGCCGAGAGCGTGTTTAAGGAAGTCTGATTTCTTATTGTCAACAAAGTGAATCGTCCTGCAGCCGCCCGAGGACGGGGTCAAAGGTCATGATCCTGCTCTGGAGGCCTTTTTCTGTAAAGATACCTGCTCAGACGGCAGGCTGTCATATGAGTATTATGTGTATTTGATTTGAGCCTTCTAGCGTCGTCATAAAGCAGTCATTCAGTCTGTGAATGTGCAGCTTATCTTTAAACAGTAGGCGGAAAAAAAGCTCCGAAAAGCCACCAGAGGGAAGAAAAGGCTGCTAACCAACACCACGAAGAGAGTCACCTCCATAAACAACATGTCTGCTGTAGTGACGCAGCGTTTAACCAGCATTCAACTGTACACCAACAAATCTGTTGCTGTGGAATTTATCTGTCATCTTCTTTTTTTAATTTAGTAAATAAACACAGAAAAGTACAGAGCTAACATTTCAGTTTCTCTTTTAGTCATTGACTGGCACGCTGACAGGGGAAACCCAAACCCAGTAAAACACAAAGACACGGAGAGAGAAAGCTGGCAAGAACAAGTCTGAACAGAAGCCCTGACTCTTCTGTCACTCGTAGAATAGAATAGAATAGAATAGAATAGAATAGAAAGCTTTATTGTCATCGTATTAAATACAACGAGATTCACAGCTTCTGGTCAGAGCTTTAAAACAAATACTTGACAAGACTAAACGAGGCAGATAAAATATATAACAGGTAAAAACACACATAGTTATAAAGTAAATAAAACAGGTAAAGTAGATGTAATAAATAAATATAAACAGAAGTGTTACACTAGAGGTATAAAATATAAAATAGATGTAATGTAAACAGGTAATTGTAAAATAGGCAGGGTAGATTTAATAAATAAAATGTAAACAAAGTTAAACTTGAGGTGAATATAGCATCAAAGATATATTGCACGGATAAATGTATTCACCTTCAGTGTATTAATATTACACATCCATACACAGGTCATCATTTAGAGAGTATTATGGGATGGCCTGCTGATCTGAGCCCAGAGGAGGTCACTCATGCTGCATGTAGGATGCAGATTGCAGCATCTGCTCTTCAGATTCTGCTAGATTACTGTTATCAAAATGAGTATTATGATTATACCTATAATTCATTCTTCATTTTGTTTTTCCTTTATTTGTTTTTACTCAGACATTTACATAAACATACTTAATTAGATACAAATACATACAATTTTTACAATGAAATGATAGAACACACAGATAGAACATGGGGAGCTTTTCATGTGAAATAAGATCAAATAAATCATAATAATAAAAAAATTACATTTAGAAAAAAAGAAAAATTAAACAAAAGAAGGGCGATTTGGGGAAATATACTTCATTGAGAAAGTGATTCTTTCCATTATAAATATTTCATAAATAACATCATACCATTCTCTAATGATGAGGTATCTGGTTTAATCCATTTCTTAGTTATTGCTTTTCTAGCAGCTACACTCAATATTCCAAATAATAAGTACTTTGTTTTAATATTTGTAGATGTTGAAAGTAGAAGACTTAACAGGAGTTCATCCCACTTAAAGACTATGTTTTACCAAATATAGTAACTAATTCTGTGTAAATCTTACAGTCCCAGAACAGGTGATAGTGGTTATCTAGTTCCTCCAGCAGCTGGAAGAACCTGAACGATGAGACTTCTGAACAGGTCATAGTGGTTATCTAGTTCCTCCAGCAGCTGGAAGAACCTGAACGATGAGACTTCTGAACAGGTCATAGTGGTTAGCTTATAATATATTTTTAACAAAAAAGGACAGGAGTCAGACATACTCAAATACAAACCAAACAGACATTAATAAATATGCAAAATACATTTAGAAAAAGACATGTCTGAATACCCGTCCCACTACAGGTGTCAAGAACATTACAACATGAACACATGAGGAACATGAGGAACATTGGGGGCAAGTTACTGCTTATGATCTGACCATAGTTGATATACAACACAATGAGATTACAGGAAGAGGAGGGAGGCAAGAAGAAAGCACAAAGTAAAGAAGGTAAGAGATGGAATAAAGGAATAAAGAGCATAGATCCTGCTCCTTCTGTTCTGGGGGTCTGATGTTATACTGATTCGTCCTCAGCAGCAGGTTTTCTGCATGTGACGGAGCTGATTATGGTATCTTTGGGGAGTTTCCTCAAACCTCACCAGAACCAAACCTGTCTGGCATTATCTTACCTAGTAACTGAGATGTGAATTAAGGATTGGCTGGTGTCATGGTAGTGGGCAGTCTCTGGGTGACTGGATTCTGCTGCTTTGTGCTTCATACTTTCAGTTTAGAGCAGCTCTCTGAAGAAAGCAGACGTACGCTCTCTGAGAATCAAACTACCAAAGAAGAAGAGATCCAACATGATGCTGTATCTGTGTCTAGCGGCTCTGGTAGCCATCTCCTGTGCAGAGGAGTCCAAACATGGTGAGTACTGAACAGGACTAGTATTGTTGTTTTCATGATGTAACTTCAACCTGAAACCATTTTACTGAACAACAACACAAACTGTTTATCAACTAACATGACCTCTATGCTCGATGGCTACCAGCAAACTGCATCACATCATTAATCAGGCTGGATGGTTAGGATGTTTTACTGTATATATACAGTATATATGTATATATACAGAGCGATATCTCTATATCTAAATGGATATCCATTTAGATATAGAGATATCTCTATATTTATATGGATATATATCCATTTAGATATAGAGATATCTCTATATCTAAATGGATATAGAGATATCTCTATATTTATATGGATATATACTGTGTATATGGATATATAGAGAAAGATATCTTTATATCTATATGGATATAAACTGTACATATGTGTGTGAAACTCCTAGAGGCTGATGTTAGAGTCAAATGTAGAAGAGAATCATTAATCAACTTGTTTTTAAGTCGGTGGAATTCCCCGAAATGATCTGAGTTAAGTTTCGATTTCCTGTAAACCAACTGGCTGTGACAGCCCCCCCCACTGGCTTCAGCAGGGTACACACACACACACACACACACACACACACACACACACACACTGAGGAGTGATATGAGGATTCACAACCAAAACTCCAGAGGGTGAATTTAAAATTCAAAATATAGATAAATTATATATGTAATTTTTAAATATATATTTATTTATATTATATAAATAAAATAAAATAATTAAATATATATATAATTTTTTTTTCTCTGATTCACTTAACTTGTAGTATTATTTATTTATTTAGTTAGTTAGTGATGATGGTGGTGGAGAGCACTGTCTAACACGTCGCTCCAACATCTCCCATAGGTGTTCAGGCGGGTGGAGATGTGGAGACTGTGAAGGCCATAGCAAATGATTCATATCATTTTCATACAGATCAAACCATTCATTGAGCCTGATAGTAAATAGAATATATAGAATATAATATAGAAATTCAATGTCATTTTTTTGTGTTTCAGTACCACCAGCAATTTTTTAATTAGGTACCTCAATTCCGTGACCGTTCTCTGACTAACATGTTGTGATGATTGATTTGTCTTCTATGGACCTTTTATGAAAAATGTAGCCCCCAGGTTCCTCCCAAATCCGTGCTATCTAACGTTAGTTGAAAAGTTGTCTACTTTAACAGGCTTGTGTTGGCCACCATGTTGCAGCAGTGTTTTGCCCTCCGTGCTCTGCGTCAGTCACATGAAGTGAGTGTTTGTGAAGTCAGGACAACATTTAGACAGAGGACACACCTCATTCCAGTCCTCAGGTACAGGTGCCAGTTTGGATGAGATCCAATGTCAATTATCTGACCTGAAAGAAACACAACACTTCTCCTGTTTGGATCTAATCCAGAGTCCGTGTGTCACGTAGTCCTGAGACGTTAGTATTTCTAAATTAATAAGCTTACAATAAAAACAGATTTTCAGAATGAGAACATTATTGTACTGAAAGAATCCCCAACATGCAAAGTAGGTTCTGATAGTGTGACGAAGACTCCGTCCCTGACTGTGGATGACACGTAGTGAGGAAGATGCTGAGTAAACGGTCATCCAGACACACAGCTGTTCTGTCCACATCTGGTCTGACTCTAGTTTCCTTCTCCATGTGTCCTCCAGTTCCACCCAAGGTGCAGGTGTACAGCTATAAACCTGGACAGTACGGGGAGGAAAACATCCTGATCTGCCACGTGAGCGGCTTCCACCCCCCTGACATCAAGATCCAGCTGATGGAGGATAAAATGGAGCTTCCCAACGCCAAACAGACCGACCTGGCCTTCAAACAGGGCTGGCACTTCCATCTGACCAAGAACGTGGCCTTCACACCTATGACTGGAAAGGAGTACTACTGCAAGGTCACTCATGGAGCGATTGAGAAAGACTACAGCTGGGGTGAGTTAGGATCAGACTGAATGTGTGTGTGTGTCACGTTCTCATAACCACAGAGTGGACAGACAATCAGACTGGGTCAGCGTGGGATGCAGCCTGCAGATATATATATATATATATAATATATATACATTTATATATATACATTTGTGTGATAATGATAGTACTAACTTATACCCTTGCTGAGACTGAAAGGTTCTCTAAAATGAAGAGAATTTAATGTTATTTTATTAAAAGAGAATTCATTATTTTGCCCTCGATAAATTAAATATCCAGAAATACTCGAGACAAAATGTAATCAAATGCAACTTAAAGCATGTTAGTGCACACGTTAGTGCACATGTTAGTGCACATGTTAGTGCACACGTTAGTGCACATGTTAGTGCACATGTTAGTGCACACGTTAGTGCACATGTTAGTGCACATGTTAGTGCACACGTTAGCTTTTATGAGATTGATGAAAAAAACAACTTCTCTATGCTTTTTTCTTTTTTGACAGCCACAAGCATGTAACTGCCAGCGGAGCTCTGATTGGTGAGTTCACCTCTTTATTCTACGACTTTCAGTGAAGCTGTTGTTGTTGTTATTGTTATTGTTGTTGTTGTTGTTGTCAGCTGTTTGATGCTGTGATGTCATCTTCTCTGTCCAGAGTGACTCCAGATGTTTTGCTCCCGTCTCCAGCAGCGATTGTTCTTCACATCACCAATCACCAATCAACAGGATCAGCTTCTATCGGCTTTCTCACTTTTCTGTTTTTTTATTCACAAAACATCAATATCATCATATTGAGGGGAATATTCACTTATTGTTAGAATGAGAGGATATGCTGCAAAGGGCTGCGGGGCATTTAGTCATTTGTAATTTAGTAGTGTGTTGCTTAAAGATCTTCTAGCTTTTGATACTGAATGTGTGTAACTGAAGAGATGAAACGTGTTTTAACTGAAGAGATGAAACGTGTTTTATCTGAAGAGATGAAACGTGTTTTAACTGAAGGAATGAAATGCTTTGTTAATATTGGTTTTAATGACTATAAAACTCTTTCTTCTACCTAAACGAGGCGATCCAATGCTGATTGGTCAGATTAATAAAACATGAATAGGGTGTTCTTTCTGGACCACACGTGTGTTCTACCAGTTTGATTTGTTATTTAATGTATTTTGTTAACACCCGATACTAAATAAATGCCTCTTAAAACCCCTCCATGTCTTCGTTTGTTTATTAAAACTCACAATGTGTACTTTTATTATAGAGATATTGATCAATATGTTATCTTTATGGCTTTTAGAACATGTCACTCTTCTTCTTTGGACAAAGAAAGTCACTAAATGTTAATGTGTAGACATTTAAATGAGTCATGTCATATTTTAACTATCATTCAAAACAAGTCAGTTAATAACGTAGAGAGTTGAGTTGAGCAGGAAACATCAAGATAATGTGACTGATATTGTTGTTATTGGTGTCATAACTCTCACACTGACCTCAGATCAGTGTTTTATTATTATTATCACAATGGCTGATCAGTTTCAGCGTCTTCTTTACCGTCGCTGTGAGGAGCTGGAGCTGGACGCAGATATAAAGAACGAGTGAACATTCATTAATTAAAGATACAACAATCAAACATGTCGGCTAAAATAACAACAATAACAAGATGAGATATTTTTACATATTTTACATCTTCTGAAGTACATTTACTTATTATAAACTATATGGATCATTTATTCTGGCAGATCATGACATTAGTAGAAGATATATTCAATCCTGTATCATATATTATCATATATCAGTATTCAATCCTGTATCATCGGGTCAAAGCGAGGATAGCGTGGCAGCGTCACGTTTTGCCTCGCTGAATATGACATGTGTGTATTAAAGTGCAGTATCAGCAACAAAACCACCGAGGAAGAACGTCATGTTGGCCTTAAAATAAATATGTAAACTAAGTATAATTACAACATGTCACAAACTTCACTTAAAAACACATCACAGATGTAATTTACTAAACTAAACGGCAGTCTCCTGGTTCAAAGAGTTTGTTGGAGCCCTCCACCTCCACCTCAACCTCCACCCTAACCCTAACCTCCACCTCCACCTCAACCTCCACCTCCCACATGTTTACGTGGATGCATTTACACAGTGTACTGATGACACACCTAAAGAGCAGAACAGCGTGGACTCTGGAGTGCTGTGTTTTATTTCAGGTCATATAATTAACACTGGATCTCATCCAAACGGGCACTTCAGACATTTCCTCGTACCTGAGGAGTGGAATGAGGTGTGTCATCCGTCTGAATTAAGACCTGCAGTAAATGTTGTCCTCACACAAACAACACCAACACTCCTATAGAACTCTGTTCTGTCAGAACACTCCAGAGATGTGACCTCTCCAGGTGTTGTGATGTGACCTCTCCAGGTGTTGTGATGTGACCTCTCCAGGTGTTG
The DNA here is from genome assembly GCF_015220745.1 of Sebastes umbrosus. Taxonomy (NCBI): domain Eukaryota; kingdom Metazoa; phylum Chordata; class Actinopteri; order Perciformes; family Sebastidae; genus Sebastes; species Sebastes umbrosus. Next base: position 20,528 of record NW_023618480.1, on the reverse strand, counting down.
TGATGTGACCTCTCCAGGTGTTGTGATGTGACCTCTCCAGGTGTTGTGATGTGACCTCTCCAGGTGTTGTGATGTGACCTCTCCAGGTGTTGTGATGTGACCTCTCCAGGTGTTGAGATGTGACCTCTCCAGGTGTTGTGATGTGACCTCTCCAGGTGTTGTGATGTGACCTCTCCAGGTGTTGTGATGTAACCTCTCCAGGTGTTGAGATGTGACCTCTCCAGGTGTTGTGATGTGACCTCTCCAGGTGTTGTGATGTGACCTCTCCAGGTGTTGTGATGTGACCTCTCCAGGTGTTGAGATGTGACCTCTCCAGGTGTTGTGATGTGACCTCTCCAGGTGTTGAGATGTGACCTCTCCAGGTGTTGTGATGTGACCTCTCCAGGTGTTGTGATGTGACCTCTCCAGGTGTTGTGATGTGACCTCTCCAGGTGTTGTGATGTAACCTCTCCAGGTGTTGTGATGTGACCTCTCCAGGTGTTGTGATGTGACCTCTCCAGGTGTTGTGATGTGACCTCTCCAGGTGTTGTGATGTGACCTCTCCAGGTGTTGTGATGTGACCTCTCCAGGTGTTGTGATGTGACCTCTCCAGGTGTTGAGATGTGACCTCTCCAGGTGTTGAGATGTGACCTCTCCAGGTGTTGTGATGTGACCTCTCCAGGTGTTGTGATGTGACCTCTCCAGGTGTTGTGATGTGACCTCTCCAGGTGTTGTGATGTGACCTGCCGTCGTTTATAACTGGTGAAAGTGACGGTGGGTGCCGGCTGATGAGAAGCTGCTACCTGAATGTTTTATACACCGTACTTTAAAGAGAAAGAGAGAGTGGAGATACATGATGCATTAACGGATTCATTAGTGTCAGAGCTGAGAGACACGCTGCAGAGTCCTGAATACCACCTCCCACAGCTGAAGAGAATCATGTTGTGTTTGTTTTGCATAATCCTGTGAGCTCTGATACTTTACATCTCACTGCACATCCTGTATGAGAACATGACTAATAAAACCCGTGAGTCCTGAACGGGTGGAAGGTCGTCTCTCTGGACTGGTCTGACAGAACCAGCAGAGTTCTACTGGAGGGTTTGTGTTTGTGTTTGTGTGAGGACAACATGTACTGCAGGTTCAGGTTCAGACTGATGACACACCTCATTCCACTCCTCAGGTACACAGGAATCTCTAATGAACCAGTTTGGATGAGATCCATCGTTAATTATATGAAACAAACAACACTTCTCCTGTTTGTGTGTCACGTAGTCCTGAGACTTTAGTATTTCTAAATTATCATCAGCATCAGGACCTGGAACAGATTATTATTAAATAAACTGAGTTTATTGTGAATAAAGAAGCTCACGGACCTGCTGGAGGAAACTGACTCTTTACAGGAGGAAATTACTTTTATTATCATAAAGTTATGACTTTATTCTTGTAATATTATGACTTTTTTCCCCTCAATGTGGCCCTAATACTCCAATAAAGTATTAAAAATAAACTAAAAGTACTAATATAGCTCACGGAACCAGGTTATAATCCAGGTTATAATCCAGGTTATATCAACTCAGACAGACAGAACATTCATTGTTTTCATTTCTTTTCATTTTTGTGAGAAAGAACTTGTTGACAGATGTAATTCCATTTCTTTCATAAATACAAAGAAATAAGGCTTTTTTGGGTAAATTTACACTTGTGAATGTGGAACTTCACGAGAATTAAAATTAAATTAATAACTCAGACAGACAGAACCAGGTTATAATCCAGGTAATATCAGGTTATAATCAGGTTATAATCAGGTTATAATCCAGGTAATATCAGGTTATAATCAGGTTATAATCAGGTTATAATCCAGGTTATAATCCAGGTAATATCAGGTTATAATCAGGTTATAATCAGGTTATAATCCAGGTAATATCAGGTTATAATCAGGTTATAATCCAGGTTATAATCCAGGTAATATCAGGTTATAATCAGGTTATAATCCAGGTTATAATCCAGGTTATAATCCAGGTAATATCAGGAGGAGAGTATTTTTAATGAAACTGCGTCACAGAGAGCAACATGTCGGAGTAAAGTCTGCCTAGCAACAGTGATTAATTTTCCTATTGGTGGAGCCAGTGAACAACGTCCCGGATGTTCTTCCTGTATCACCACCAGGATACGCCGAAGTGGAGTTGGTGGGCGGGGTTAGCTGCGGGGTTAGCTGCGTAGCTTTAACACCGCCCGCACTGACGAGCAGACGACACTTTTTACTTTCGGTTTGTCTCGCGGAGCAGTTTAATCTGTTTTATTATTAATAAACAGTAATAATAGTGTTCAGAGACTCAGACGAGGTGAAGCCATGAAGACATTCATCATCCTCGTTATCCTGGCGGTGATCGGCTGTTCGTCATCCGCTAAAGACTGTGAGTTACTCTACTCTAACTCCTCTAACTCCTCTAACTGCTCCTCTAACCGCTCCTCTAACTGCTCCTCTAACTGCTCTAACTGCTCCTCTAACCGCTCCTCTAACTGCTCCTCTAACTGCTCCTCTAACCGCTCCTCTGCTCCTCTAACTGCTCCTCTAACCGCTCCTCTGCTCCTCTAACTGCTCCTCTAACTCCTCTAACTGCTCTAACTGCTCCTCTAACCGCTCCTCTGCTCCTCTCCTCCTCTAACCGCTCCTCTAACTCCTCTAACCGCTCCTCTAACTCCTCTAACCGCTCCTCTGCTCCTCTAACTGCTCCTCTAACCGCTCCTCTAACTCCTCTAACCGCTCCTCTGCTCCTCTAACTGCTCCTCTAACTGCTCCTCTGCTCCTCTGCTCCTCCTCTCCTCTCCTCTCCTCCTCTGCTCCTCTCCTCTCCTCCTCTCCTCCTCTCCTCTGCTCCTCTCCTCCTCTGCTCCTCTCCTCCTCTCCTCCTCTGCTCCTCTCCTCTCCTCCTCTCCTCTCCTCCTCTCCTCTGCTCCTCTCCTCTCCTCCTCTGCTCCTCTCCTCCTCTGCTCCTCTCCTCTCCTCCTCTCCTCTCCTCCTCTCCTCCTCTGCTCCTCTCCTCTCCTCCTCTCCTCTCCTCCTCTCCTCTGCTCCTCTCCTCTCCTCCTCTGCTCCTCTCCTCCTCTGCTCCTCTCCTCTGCTCCTCTCCTCTCCTCCTCTCCTCTCCGTCTCTCCGTCTCTATCGGTAACAGCAGCATGTTAGAATGGCGTGGTGTTAATACCCGGAAGGCTCTGACATGGCGGAGGACAGAGTCCCGATCATTAACTCTGAACTGTTATTATTATTATTATTAGTTTAACAGTTTAACAGTTTAACAGTTTCACATGTTACAGAGATCAGATGATGTTTAGAGCTTCACATGATTATGATGTCATTAATGTGTCATCAGCACACTGAAACACTGAAACAGACTGCTCCTCAGTGAGTAGCACTATAGTTACATTATAGTTACACTATAGTTACACTATAGTTACATTATAGTTACACTATAGTTACACTATAGTTACACTATAGTTACATTATAGTTACACTATAGTTACACTATAGTTACACTATAGTTACATTATAGTTACACTATAGTTACACTATAGTTACATTATAGTTACACTATAGTTACAGTATAGTTACACTATAGTTACAGTATAGTTACACTATAGTTACAGTATAGTTACAGTATAGTAGCACTATAGTTACAGTATAGTTACACTATAGTAGCAGTATAGTTACATTATAGTAGTAGTATAGTTACAGTATAGTTACATTATAGTAGTAGTATAGTTACAGTATAGTTACAGTATAGTTACAGTATAGTTACATTATAGTTACATTATAGTAGTAGTATAGTAGCAGTATAGTAGCAGTATAGTTACATTATAGTAGCAGTATAGTTACATTATAGTAGTAGTATAGTTACAGTATAGTAGCAGTATAGTTACATTATAGTAGCAGTATAGTTACATTATAGTAGCAGTATAGTTACATTATAGTAGCAGTATAGTTACATTATAGTAGCAGTATAGTTACATTATAGTAGCAGTATAGTTACATTATAGTAGTAGTATAGTTACAGTATAGTAGCAGTATAGTTACATTATAGTAGCAGTATAGTTACAGTATAGTAGCAGTATAGTTACAGTATAGTTACATTATAGTTACAGTATAGTAGTAGTATAGTTACATTATAGTAGCAGTATAGTTACAGTATAGTAGCAGTATAGTTACATTATAGTAGTAGTATAGTTACAGTATAGTTACATTATAGTTACAGTATAGTTACACTATAGTATCAGTATAGTTACATTATAGTTACATTATAGTTACAGTATAGTTACATTATAGTTACATTATAGTAGTATTATAGTAGCAGTATAGTTACATTATAGTAGCAGTATAGTTACAGTATAGTAGCAGTATAGTTACATTATAGTAGCAGTATAGTTACATTATAGTAGTAGTATAGTTACATTATAGTAGCAGTATAGTTACAGTATAGTAGTAGTATAGTTACATTATAGTAGTATTATAGTAGCAGTATAGTTACATTATAGTAGCAGTATAGTTACAGTATAGTAGCAGTATAGTTACATTATAGTAGCAGTATAGTTACAGTATAGTAGCAGTATAGTTACATTATAGTAGCAGTATAGTTACATTATAGTAGTAGTATAGTTACAGTATAGTTACATTATAGTTACAGTATAGTAGTAGTATAGTTACATTATAGTAGTATTATAGTAGCAGTATAGTTACATTATAGTAGCAGTATAGTTACAGTATAGTAGCAGTATAGTTACATTATAGTAGCAGTATAGTTACATTATAGTAGTAGTATAGTTACAGTATAGTTACATTATAGTTACAGTATAGTTACAGTATAGTAGCAGTATAGTTACATTATAGTAGTAGTATAGTAGTAGTATAGTTACAGTATAGTTACATTATAGTTACAGTATAGTAGTAGTATAGTTACAGTATAGTTACACTATAGTTACAGTATAGTAGTAGTATAGTTACACTGAGCTATTCTCTCTTTTTACTAATGGATTAATGAGAATAGAGTGAACATTAATATGTGTTTTATCTATCTATAGTACAAACTATGAAGCAGGGACCATTAATATCAATCAATCAATCAATCAATCAATCAATCAATCAATCAATCAAACTTGATTCATATAGCACCTTTCAAACAGGTAAAATAAAATTAAAAAAGATAATAAAAGATAAAAGTTAATTGAATAAGAAAGCAATAAAAGATGGGTATTTAAGATTAATAAAATACAAAGAATAAAAATTAAATAAATAAATTATGAAACTACTCAAAATAAACAGATTGTATTAAAATAATGAAATATTAATAAAATAAAATGGAATTCAAGAGATAATAATGATCAGCATTTAAATGTTGATTAAACGAAATAGAGTGAAATAAACACTAAATGATGAATAAACTAAGTATAAACATTAAAACCTTTAATGTTGTATTATGTGATGATAGAGGAACTACTGATATACTGTTTAATGTTACAGTATAAAGTTCTTCTGGAGGACTTTGATCATGGAGCCATCATAAAGATGACTCTCTGGTTAACACCATCTGATTCTTATACAGAAACCCCCCGGTGTATATGAAAGTGAAACCTACAGCAGGTTTAGAGTTTCTTAATGAGTTTATTTCTTATTTCAAAGCCCTTCAAATGATGAATAATAAGAATAAAGTGGAACTGTTTAGCTTAAAAGATGAATATGAGTTACCGATCCCGGATAAGACGTTGAAGATGGATGGAGAAAATACCCTAGCACTTAAATCTGTTTTTTTTTGTAATTCACATTTTATTATTTTTTTTTACATGAACATTGTCACATTTTGGTCCAAAAATCAATCTCCTATATGCAAAATAATATTGATGTGAAAATAATAATAAATAAATAAAAGACGTAACTAAATACAATTAGAATAATAATATCTACAAAATCCTAATATACAAAAAAAAAATAAAAAAAATCCTCCAGTTTCATGGCCCTTAAATCTTATTTATTTTTTTATTTATTTTTTCTGTCTTTTTGGTATGCACCTGATCCTGTTGGTCTTTGAGTCATGATGTTAGTACATGAAATTGTTCAATTTAAAAACAAAAAGCAGTGAGGACACAGACTACCCAAACAAGAAGCCCACCACGCCGTGTTGTTTCATACATGTTATTAACATATTATGATCAGCCTGGTTGATAACACTACAGCACATTGTAGTTTAATAGTAGGGTTATAGGAACTATATCAAATCCTCTCTCTACATGTGTGACGGTTTCTTTTGTAGCCTCAGCCAAGGTCCAGGTGTACAGCCGTGAACCGGGAACCATTGGGAAAGCAAACACCTTCATCTGTCACGTGAGCGGCTTCCACCCTCCAGAGATCACCATCCAGCTGCTGAGGAACGGGAGGGAGATGTCCGGATCCGAGCAGACCGACCTGGCCTTCGAGGAGAACTGGCACTACCACCTGACCAGACACGTGGCCTTCACCCCCAACAAAGAAGACAGGTTCGCCTGCAACGTCACTCACTTGGGGAAGTCCAACATACACAGCTGGGGTACGTCTGTCTGTCTGTCTGTCTGTCCGTCCGTCCGTCCGTATGTCTGTCTGTCTGTCTGTCTGTCTGTCTGTCTGTCCGTCCGTCCGTCCGTCCGTATGTCTGTCCGTCTCTCTGTCTGTCTCTCTGTCTGTCTCTCTGTCTGTCTGTCCACCTCCATTCATTACCCTGTCAGGGTTACAGTGTTGTTTAAATGAGTGTCGTGTGCGACAGTCGATGGTTTTATCTGGTGTAGTGTGTCATAGTACACGACAACCAACGCTGCGACAGGAAGTCTAGCATGTTTCCACGACGTGGTCCGTCACGGCCTTGAATCTGACCGTCTGCGCTCAGACGCACTCAGCTGTAAACAGAAGGCTACTTATTATGCAGAATGATGTCATCGGACCTTCAACTGCTGCCGGACCTCGTGGTAGGATATTCAGTCTAGGTTGTGTCGGAGTAGAAAACACCACCGCCGTTACGTCTTTGTGTCATGGAGCATCCCGTTGAGCGCCCGCTTTCTCTTCTCCCTATGAATTAGATTTTTACTGTTTTCCCCCGGAGCCTCGTGGGCCCCTTTACATGGTCGGGCCCCTTTACATGGTCGGGCCCGTATATATCAGAGACGGCGGTGTCAGGAGAGTGAGTGTTGTCAGAACAGGGGACCGACGTGTAGTCTGTCGCAGCCGAGTCACGACTAGACTTTCTGACTCTCGATCGTCTGATCTGACGTAGCGACCATCAGAACCATCAAACACATCCTGTAATCTGATCCTGGCGTTAGTGAGATATGACATACTGTGTCTATCATATACAGCTATGTATGTTACATAATCATACAGATGTTTCCAGCGGGTAAACTGTCCAGATGTGAGTTACTGTAAAGACCCGGTTCTCAACATGTTGTTGTTTCTCTCTCCAGAACCAGATATGTGAGCTCTCTACGCTCCGCCTTGCTCCAGGTGGGTACCACATTCACTCTCAATGTCATCTTTCAGTCATGTGTGCAGCTGTTGTCTGAGTGACTCTGTTTGATCACCACAGGTCTGCTCGGTCTCAGGGAGAGGAGGAAGAGGAGGAGGAAGAAGATTGGAATGATTTTCTATATTTTGGGTTTCATGGAGCTTCAGCAAAGATTGCACTTAAAATCCGCCGTGTGTTTTTCTATTAGCAGTACTAATGACAGTAAAGCTTCAGTAGGTAGTAGGTGTTGACCCGCTGGGTCAGCCAGCCAGGATCATATCATATCACAAGCTATAGACCTCTTTCTGTTAGGAAACATGATGACGTCTCTCTGGAGGAGGAGGCAGAAGAATTCTGAAATCAGTTTTTAGTTATTGAATGATCTGCTGTCAGACACGAGGCGGAAGTCTACCGTCAGCCCACAAATCAAAGTAATAAAAACCCTTAGCTTTCATTTGATTCTAAACTCATTTAAAAACATGCTTCACAGAGCTTTAAAGGAACAGTGAGTAGGACTCAGCAACATCTGGTGATGAGGTGGCAGATTGGAAGTATAGACTAACTAATAACTAATAGATAGAGAGATAGAGAGATAGAGAGAGTTTTTTTAAAACAGACTAAAGTGCAGAATAAAGCTGTTCATTGTTTGTAGAAACATGGAGGCCGGCCCCATGAAGAGCACCGGCTCCCTACGGAGATATAACGGCTCATTCTAAGCTAAAGGAAACACAACGACTCTTTAAATCAGGTGATCATTATTAATATTATATTCCATTTCTGCCAATAGATCCTCTAAATACTACACACTGTTCCTTTAAAGGAAACACTGAAGAATGGAGATGTACATGTTTTATATTCCTGTTTTCATGCTTTGATCTATAAACTTCCAGCTGAGCTCTTCTCATTACACTGATTCATGTAATTGTTCTTGTGCACATCATTTTATCGTTTTACTTCAAAACCTGAGCACTCGTTTCTGTTGTTTCTGAAGTATATAATATATATACTAGGAGACCTCAGTCTGCCATGTTGGGCTCAGATTGACTGTAAATGTATTTTATACAATGTGTTAAGGTAATAAAAGTGTTGCTGACTCTTCCCTGTTCAGCTCATTGACTTCATACGCACATAATCAATATGATATCAGGGTGTGTGGGAGGGAGGGAGCTGTTAGAGTGGAGTGAGATTATCTCCCCGCTGGAGTCCAAAGGGTGTTTTCATGCTGTAATTATTCCTCTTGTTCATACCAGCACTCAGGAACCCCTTCCTATACTCATCTAGTGTTATTGTCCTGTTGCAGTCTCTGTGGTTGCATACTGTATGGTTGTATACTGTGTGGTTGTATACTGTATGGTTGCATACGGTTGCATACTGTGTGGTTGCATACTGTATGGTTGCATACTGTGTGGTTGTATACTGTATGGTTGCATACGGTTGCATACTGTGTGGTTGCATACTGTGTGGTTGTATACTGTATGGTTGTATACTGTGTGGTTGCATACTGTGTGGTTGCATACTGTGTGGTTGCATACTGTGTGGTTGCATACTGTATGGTTGCATACTGTGGTTGTATACTGTATGGTTGCATACTGTATGGTTGCATACTGTATGGTTGCATACTGTGTGGTTGTATACTGTATGGTTGCATACTGTATGTGTGTTAGTGTATGTTGTAGTAACGTCCAGGTGCCACCAGATGGCAGCAGCTACACTGAAGTACCAAACAGGAACAAGTCTCTGAATTCACCACAACACCTTCCTGATAATGTTTCACAATAAAAGCCTTGTTAGAGGATGAAGGGATTCTGTCAGCTGAAACAGATGAGTAATGAAGTATATGTTTGGGGGGGAGGAGGGGTGGTCAGAGTGGAACCAGACTTAGGAGAGCAGCAGTGAGAGGAGAGTTAGAGTTATTCTTAAAGCTGAGGATGTTTGTAATCCGTTACCTTCTCATGTTACTCTGATTCATTAAGAGGGGAGGAGGGGGTCACTTAGCAGAAGAAGAAGCAGTTCTGGGATCAATTATGAACCTGGGTGGGGGGGGCTCCAGAGCCTCACCCAGGAGTTATTTATAGAACCGGCAGTATGGTCCTCAGACCTCTGGGTCTCTGGGACCCTCTGTCCTACCTCTACTAACAGGAGGACCACAGCTTCCTCTCCCTCTGTCCTACCTCTACTAACAGGAGGACCACAGCTCCCCCCCCCCCTCACTAAACACTGATAAGTGGTCTCTGTGTCTCGGAGCTGCTCTCCCTCCGACTCAGAGCAGCGTTCTGATAACATCCGTCTGGATCGCTGAGTGTTGCTGCCGTTTGGCTGCTGACCTTGTTGACTCAGAGAAGTCTGAGAAGTCTGCTTTCACATTCCTCACATTCCCCCCAGCCATCCTCACCCCCCCCCCCCCACACCTCTCCTCACCCAGAGAACCAGGAACCAGTCTACCCCCCCCAGAGCCCCAGGAACCAGTCTACCCCCCCCCCAGAGCCCCAGGAACCAGTCTACCCCCCCCAGAGCCCCAGGAACCAGTCTACCCCCCCCCTGAGCCCCAGGAACCAGTCTACACCCCCCCTGAGCCCCAGGAACCAGTCTACACCCCCCCAGAGCCCCAGGAACCAGTCTACCAGTGATTTGGTATTTCCTCAACTGATCTCAACATGGTCACAAACCTTCACTAAAATAGAGAAGAGAAGAACCTAAATGGTGAGCAAATCCCACAGATAGGTTCATGTGGTCGTTCTGCAGATTCACACCCCCCTATTATATAAATATAAATATATATATATATATATATACACACAGATAGAGCACCAACAGGACAGCCCTCTCACTACCTCTGACAAAGAGACACTGAGTCATCACCTGAGCCCTGAAACCAGGAGTAGATATAGACTTCAACCAGCTGATCGTCATCAGGGCCGATTAGGCTCCACAGCTGATCGTCATCAGGGCCGATCAGGCTCCACAGCTGATCGTCATCAGGGCCGATCAGGCTCCACAGCTGCCTCAGAGCAGAGATCATGAACCCAACCAGCCTCACAGGTGTCTCATCATCTCTAGTGGGATCTATCCATGCATAGAGGTTTAGTTTCATTTGAAAGGGACTTGGAAGATCCAGAATCCAGAGGGGAACAACTAGGACCCGTCTGCCAACACAGATCCATTGTTTAGCCGTACATCTCCTGGTTCTTCTCTTATATAAAACACTGTTATGGAGGTCAAACGAGCCGCTGGTCATTTCTAGGGAGGACTTGTCAGGATGCTCCGGCAGCGCCTGGAGGATTTGGTTTCAGTATCTAAACACCTCAGCTGACAAGAGGAAGCCAGTTTGTTTTCTTACAGTTGTTGTGGAACTTCTCCAATCATTGAGCAGAAGTCATTCCATGTATTTCCTGCAGAGCTCTGCCAAACACACGCAGCCAGTGAATGAACCGAGCTACAGAATCACTGCTCTCATTCTGGCAGCGTGCTTTAAACCGCAGGTCTGGGAGTTTTTCCTCGAAGGTGAGTGTTTTTCCAAGAAGAAATATTTCCAGAAAGGCTGAGATGTTCCTCTCATTCCTCTCTCCGTCTGTGTCACACACACACAAGCTCTCACAGTTTATCCTGAACCAACAGTCTCTGTGTCAGACGGAGACGGAGACGGAGACGGAGACGGAGACGGAGGCTTCGTTCAGCCTGCGGAGAAGTCTCCGGTTCAGCCTCGGTCACTGAGCGGCACACGGCGGAGGCCGGTCCTCTCTACTCACCTGTCCACAAGAGCCTGAAGGCTTGTTGGGACATTCCTGACCAGCCCAAAACCATCAACCCTGCCCCGTCCGCCTGACACAGAAACATACACCTCCACTCAACCAGACCCCCCGAACAAAACACACTTTATGTATCCAATGCAAAATGACTAATTTCCTATTTTCCTAATGTCAGTTTGTTTAATCCTCGCTAGACTGATGATAAGGGGCTTTCTGAGCAGTTTACACAACACAAGTGCTCGCCATCCAATCACCAAAACATGTCATTCTTGCAGAAATCTCCAAATGTCAAAAGTTTTTTTATACTAAATCCCAGCATGTCTTTTTCTCTGGTGTTCCTCGAGGTCTTGGTGTCTTAATGTGCTATTCTGGAGAGATTATTGATCATTTTTATCGATTCTCCAGTGGTAAAAAAATGGTTAAATTTATCACCAAATCTGAGTAACAAGCGCTATCAACCCTCAGCAGAGCAGCATCTCAGATTCATCTTCATGTTCCAGCTTTCAGATGATGAACACCACTTCTATGTTGACTTTATATCTACTCCTGAACGTCCCCCCCCCCGACCACTGGAATAGTAAGGGTTAATGGAAGTGTTCTCACAAGTATAGTTATACACCTGTGTGTGTGTGTGTGTGTGTGTGTGTGTGAACACTCTTAATGTGGATTAGTGAAAACTCAAACATCCGCTGGTTGAGAGACGCCTGCAGCGTGTGGACAGAGACACCTCCAGCCTGCTGGCTTTGAAGTGAAGTTGGTCCATCGTCTGTCCCAGCAGCTGCTGCCGTCACTCCACTGGGTCTGCCCCCCCCAGCTCCTGGTCTCCCCTCCCACCCCCCCATTAGAACAACACATTGAGAGGAAGGGTCCGGCTGCTTTTAGGAGTTTCCTTGAGAGCTTTCTGGATGTGGACTTCTAACAAAACAGATCAGAACAGCAGCTGCTCTTCTTCTGAAGTGTGATAGATGTTGTTCCTGCTGGATGAAAGAGAGGAAGAGAGAAAGAGAGAAAGAAAGAAAGACAGAATGAAGTCTGGAGAGTTGTTTGGTTTGACACATCTTTAGCTGTACCATCCAGTCACTTAGAAGAGGACATATACAGATATCGGCTGTAACGTCTCTTTGGGTCTCTCTAATGTAAACGTTTATTTCCTGCATGTCCTCTGAGTCTTTCTGTCCACCCGGTCTCTACTTCTCAAGGTGGGTGGGCCGGAGTCCATCTCAGCATGCTGCAGACACCCTGGACAGGACGGGACGGGACGGGACGGGACGGGACGGGACGGGACGGGACGGGACGGGACGGGACGGGACACAGACACACTATTAATCAGATAGACGCTCCCATTCACAAAAACAAAGAACCAGACGGGATGTGTTGGACTGGATCTCACAGGTTCCGTCCCGGTTCCAGGATCCAGAAGGCTCTGGGGTCGGCTGGTCGCTCCACCACAACAACTACTGGATGGATTACCATGAACTCTCCTCCTCTTCTCCAGGGAGTCATGGTTCCCTGAGGATGAACCCTCGTGACTTCACTCTGTTGTTCTCCTCCTGTCTGTCTGAATATCACCCTGAGTTCACCGTGTGTCTGAAACGCTCCGTTTGAGTTCCTGTCTCTTTAAGAGAAGAGGTCCGGTCTGCTCTGAGTGAATAACACGGTGCACCTTTGTAAAGGTAGTCCTGAAGCTGTGGGCGGTTTATTCTAATGATGTGACATGTGGTGCCTTCAAATGAAACCCGTGAGCTCCTGTTTACAACACGGGAAGTGATGTACACAGTGTGTGTG
>NW_023618480.1:0-5000 GCF_015220745.1 Sebastes umbrosus | reverse complement strand
CACCTGCCTCACCTCTGGACGGACAGAGCCCTGTGACACACCTGCCTCACCTCTGGACGGACAGAGCCCTGTGACACACCTGCCTCACCTCTGGACGGACAGAGCCCTGTGACACACCTGTCTCACCTCTGGACGGACAGAGCCCTGTGACACACCTGTCTCACCTCTGGACGGACAGAGCCCTGTGACACACCTGTCTCACCTCTGGACGGACAGAGCCCTGTGACACACCTGTCTCACCTCTGGACGGACGGGCAGATTGACGGCTGTCTGTGCTGATATCAGATGAGTCCTACCTGCAGCCTCTACCTCTCTGGGCCGGGGATACACAGTCTGATGACGGACACGTTCTGACGGCTGTTTGTGGACAAACAGAGGTCTGGGTCTGGCTCGGGGTCTGGGTCGGGGTCTGGTCTGGGTCTGGGTCGGGGCAGGTCAGAAGGATCCTGGGAATGAGACCTGTCTCCACTTCCTCCTCCAGGACACCAGAGTCGCTGCGTTCTTGTTGGTACGAGAGGCAGCAGCATCTTATCTCCTCCCATCTGCCAACATTAAACAGCAGCTATCAGATGCACCGGGTCAGGAGTGTTCAAGAGATCATATAACATACAACATGCTGCGGCACCTGGAAGACCCCGGTAGTGGTGGATCTGAGGTGAAGGAGAGTTCAGCTGAGGAGGTGAGGAGGAGAGGAGGTGAGGAGGAGAGGAGGTAAGGAGGTGAGGAGATGAGGAGGTAAGGAGTCTGCAGCAGGTCCGTTTACAGGAGGAGTCCCTGCAACATCAAGACTATTAATAGACCACATGCTCAGCCTTTCTACTGTCCACTGGAGAGACACATCAGGCAGCGATCAGCATCTGTCTGGATAAGCATGGTCCAGTGTTTAACACACACACACACACACACACTTATTTTTTTTAGCGAGGACGAGCTGTGACTCTGACGACAGGAACCTCCTCCGTCCAGGACAGAGTGAGGAGAGCAGGAGGAGAGACGGACTGCGATGCTTTAAGGACACCGTATGAAACTCTGTTGGAGAATAATGTGAGAGTAGAAACATGTGTTCTGCTTTGAGGAGTCTGAGAGGAACGCAGATCTGGAGGGGAGGCACTGAAAACTCACTCTGGGTGGCAGAGAGGCGGCCTCACTCAATCTCACAGAGTTTACTGTGCTGTGGACAATTCCTCCCCCTCCTCCTCCTCCTCCTCCTCCTCCCTCTCCCTCCCTCTCACTCCTCCTCCTCTTCTTCCTCCCTCCTCCTCCTCCTCCTCTTCTTCCTCCTCCTCCTCTCTCTCTCTCTCTCTCTCTCTCTCTCTCCTCTCACTACTTTGTGTCTGTGTCTCTCAGCTCATTCTGACTGAAGGTGTAAATAAACAATAAAGTATAGAAATAAAAACACCTCATAAATAGTTTTCATGTTTAAAACATGCTCAGTAATGTTCTGAATCAGCGTCTCACTGTAGTTTTTAACCACCGTTACTCAAACAGGAGGAAATACTGTTTGTTTGGGGACTATTTCCAGCGGCGGATGAATCCACATGTGGTGCTCTATAGTGAGTTACTGGATGTGTGATGAGTCTCAATAAAAGACTCAATGATTTGATTGTTTTAATAGTTTTAACGGAGCTCTACTGCACAGGATGAAGATCATTTATATTTATAAATGCACAATACGTACGTTAGTAGGATACATTCATTGTTTACTTGGATCTTTATGTTATATGTTATATGTTATCATCCTAAGCAGTAAGTCCTGTAGATGCTGAATATGAGACTGAATGACACGTCAACATGGATGTTTTTGCAGCTTTCAAAGAGGAATGTGTGTCTGTGTATTAATCCTGTTGGTTATGAACCTCTTTAACCCTCAGAAAGGTTTGATTATCTGTGGCGTTGGACGTGCAGTTTATAAAAACACACATTTCTACATTTCTACATTTCTACAGGGGGCAGAAGTACTGGTACACCGCTGGTAGAGTCGGGGTTGGCAGGATTTCCCACAATAATAACTAGAAGAGAAGAATCTGTAATGATCTGTTCCAGAAGGGCAGCTTGAGCCAAAGAAGGTGAAAGGTCGCCGGTTAGAAGCCGTCTGTGTGTCACACACAGCTTTCCATTTCATTGCAATAACACATTTATTTCCTTGTTTCATTGTGCTCAGACAGAGCTGCGTGCCCGGCGCAGACGTGTGCATGAAAGCAGCCCTAGGTAATGGATCTGTGCAGCCATTGATTGTATTGGTTTGATGCTGACGCCGCTCTGTCTGAAGGGGGAGGGGTCTGCACACAAACCCTTCTTTGGGGGTCTGAGAGCTGCTGTGTGTTTTTTTTATGAATGAAGTGAATAGCAGCAGGAATGAACCACACATTCTGTGAATAAAAACGCTGTCTCTGTCTCTCTGTCTCTCTGCAGGAGGAAGCTCTGACGTTGTGTAATGTGTTGTGTGTGCATGTTGCTGATATTCCTGTTGGCCGGTACTCAGTGAGCGGCCGGCGTTGTGCAGCGAGAGCTCGGAGAGCGGCTCCGGGACCGTGGGAAAGGTCCTCCACGTAAGGCACTTTATTCTCTGTGTCTGTTGTTCTTGTGTAATTGATCTCACTCCACGTCCACGGCGGAGGGCTTCAAAGACACACACGGTTTTATGGCTGCAGCGTTCCATCAAGTGAGAGTATTCTACACGTGCACACTGAGACTCCTTTTATAGCCCGACACACACATTCAGAGTCTTTGAGAACGTCGGGATCTGCTGGAGAATTAAAATACAGGATGACACGTCAGAAACAAATAAAGTCCTCACATTGAACTGCTGATCTGTGATTGATCTGTGTTTAAAACCGACACGTGTTCTGAAGGATAGTCAGGTTTAGGAACTCTGTTTTAAAGGTCCCATATCGTAAAAAGTGAGATTTACATGTCTTTTATATTATAAAGCAGGTTTAAGTGCTTTATATAAATAATGTTAAACTATCAGAACGCTCAATATACGGAGAAACACAACCAGCCCGTATTCAGAAACTGAGCGTTTGAAACAAGCCGTCAGGATTTCTGTCCATTTGTGATGTCACAAATATACAATATTTAGACCGTTACACGGTTTTAAACGTAAACATACTAAATGTGTCCCAGTTTATTTCCTGTTGCAGTGGATGTGAATAACATCAGCTGACAGGAAGTAAACATGGACCCAAACTGTTGCCTAGCAACGCAATTCCGTTGTAATTCCGTCAAAATGCTCTAAAACGGAGCGTTTCAGACAGAAGGTGAATACAGGTATATTCAGACAGACTGGATGAGGATGAGTTGTTTTTTAACATTACAGCATGTAAACATGTTCTAGTAGAAACACAGAATACAAACATGAACCTGAAGATGAGCTGATATGGGACCTTTAAACAAACAGACACAAAAACGATGGCAACAATTAAAAACATAAAATAGTTCACAATGCACAATTTTAACATGCTAATTCACCATTCATCTATTCAAAATGTACAATATATTATTATATATTAATAATTCATCATGCAGCACGAACACAACGAGACAAACGTTACCTGCTAGATCTGAAGAAAAGTGGTTGAAAGACACAAAATTACCAACATGGATTCAAATCAAGCACAATGTTTGTACTAAAATCTGATGTTCTGGCAAACTAATCGAGCCAGAGTAACACGACCTCCTCTCCACACCAGAGCAACACAACCTCCTCTCCACGCCAGATAGATAGAGGCAGAGCAACACAACCTCCTCTCCACACCAGATAGATAGAGCCAGAACAACACGACCTCCTCTCCACACCAGATATGTAGAGCCAGAGCAACATGACCTCCTCTCCACACCAGATAGGTAGAGGCAGAGCAACACAACCTCCTCTCCACACCAGATAGATAGAGCCAGAGCAACACGACCTCCTCTCCACACCAGATATGTAGAGCCAGAGCAACACAACCTCCTCTCCACACCAGATAGGTAGAGCCAGAGCAACACAACCTCCTCTCCACACCAGATAGGTAGAGCCAGAGCAACACAACCTCCTCTCCACACCAGATAGATAGAGCCAGAGCAACACAACCTCCTCTCCACACCAGATATGTAGAGCCAGAGCAACACAACCTCCTCTCCATGCCAGATATGTAGAGCCAGAGCAACATGACCTCCTCTCCACACCAAACAGGTAGAGACAGAGCAACACAACCTCCTCTCCATGCCAGATATGTAGAGCCAGAGCAACACGACCTCCTCTCCACGCCAAACAGGTAGAGACAGAGCAACACAACCTCCTCTCCACGCCAGATAGGTAGAGCCAGAGCAACACGACCTCCTCTCCACGCCAGATAGGTAGAGCCAGCGCAACACAACCTCCTCTCCATGCCAGATATGTAGAGCCAGAGCAACACAACCTCCTCTCCACACCAAACAGGTAGAGACAGAGCAACACAACCTCCTCTCCACACCAAACAGGTAGAGACAGAGCAACACAACCTCCTCTCCACACAGATATGTAGAGTCAGAGCAACACGACCTCCTCTCCACACCAAACAGGTAGAGACAGAGCAACACAACCTCCTCTCCACACCAGATATGTAGAGTCAGAGCAACACGACCTCCTCTCCACGCCAGATAGGTAGAGCCAGAGCAACACCACCTCTTCTCCACGCCAGATAGGTAGAGCCAGAGCAACACAACCTCCTCTCCACACCAGATAGATAGAGCCAGAGCAACACGACCTCCTCTCCATGCCAGATAGGTAGAGCCAGAGCAACACCACCTCTTCTCCACACCAGATATGTAGAGCCAGAGCAACACCACCTCCTCTCCACGACAGAGCAACACGACCTCCTCTCCAGATTCCATTGAAAGGTGTGAAAATGTGAATTTAATTCATAAATGCAGCTGCATGTCTGGCTCTCTGCCAGGACTTCCGGCTCCTCCTCCTCTTCTTCCTCCTCCTCCTCCTCCCTCTCCTCCTCTCCTCCTCTCCTGCTCCTCCTCCTCCTCCT
>NW_023618479.1:0-52159 GCF_015220745.1 Sebastes umbrosus | reverse complement strand
CACCGTGAAGCCGAAACTCTGACGAGCGCCACGACGCCTGCCGCAAGGCTCTACGACAGGCACTCTCTGCTGAGCGATATAACACCTCCCACAAGACTCTACGACAAACGGATCACGAGTTATGAAAGGGGGCGTGGCTAATGTGTAGGGGGTGTCATATCACTCTCACCAATGAAACAGGCACTCTCTGCTGAGTGATATGACACCCCCCACAAGACTCTACTACAAACGGATCATGAGTTATGAAAGGGGGCGGGGCTAATGTGTAGGGGGCGGGGCTAACCATCCCCAATGAAACAGGCACTCTCTGCTGAGTGATATGACACCTCCCGCAAGACTCTACTATAAACGGTTCATGAGATATGAAAGGGGGCGGGGCTAACGTTCTTGGGGCGGGGCTATGAGTATAATTTTTCATATACATGTCATCAGTACTGGACCACCATCATACCTGAGAGATTTGGGGCAGATCGGACTATGTACAGTTGAGTTACAATAACTGCCTGTTTCATGGCGAATGGCTCCAAAATGGACGCCACGCCACGTTCCGCTCGTTAAGTGAAAACTCACGATTTTAATAACTTTTCATCTTCAAGGTCTTAAGATGGTCCTGACCAAATTTCAAATCGATCTGATTAAATCTGTAGGAGGAGTTCGTTAAAGTACGCGGCCTATAAAATGCTAAAAGTGACATGAAATCCAATATGGCCGACTTCCGGGTGGGCGGAGCTAATGAAACCCAATGAGGAATATGTTTCAAATGATGAGTGGGATATGCATACCAAATTTCATGATTATCGGATCAACTTTGACAAAGTTAAAATTTCAACGCGTTAGGGGGCGCTATAGAGCCGGCTAAACACACTGAGCCTAATGGCTATATATTTAAATAAAGTTCACAGGTGTCTATCATCTTGCCAAATTTCATGAGTTTTCGAGTACCTAAAGGTATGTTCAAAATCTGAAAGACATAAGGGGGCGCTAGAGAGACAACATGCCACGCCCAAGCAAAATTTCACCACTAAAATTAAGTAATTACTAGTTTGGATGTGTGTGTAAAGTTTCATAAATTTTTTGTGCATCCTAAAGTCTTCAAATATGCGTTCGTAAATTCTAAAATCACGCAGGAAGTCCAACATGGCGACTTCCTGTTTGCCGAAGAAATCTCAAAATCATTTAATCCCAGGTACGAGGGCGGTGAGCAATGACATACTTGAATTTCGTGAAGATCGAAGAAACTTTCTCTGAAAAACTGCGTACGTTAGGTTGGCGCTATGGAGCCCTCTGGAGACACCCGAGCCCAGTCACTCCAGAACATTGAATTTCCCACCAGTTCTGACGCATACTCCACTTTTCGTGAGTTTTGGGGATGGCTAAGGTCGTCAAAAACGCGATCTTGCAGCGGAAAAAGAATAATAATAATCCCAGAAAAACAATAGGTTCCTTGCACTTCGTGCCAGGACACCGTTGGGTCCTGGCACTTTCGTGCTCGGGCCCTAATTAAAGCTGCAAGCAGCGATGAACGGGCCCTCGCCCCCTTGCGCGTCGAGGATGCTGGCGGGACGCCCGACCGACGCGGCCGGGCACCGTGAAGCCGAAACTCTGACGAGCGCCACGACGCCTGCCGCAAGGCTCTACGACAGGCACTCTCTGCTGAGCGATATAACACCTCCCACAAGACTCTACGACAAACGGATCACGAGTTATGAAAGGGGGCGTGGCTAATGTGTAGGGGGCGGGCATAACTTTCACCAATGAAACAGGCACTCTCTGCTGAGTGATATGACACCCCCCACAAGACTCTACTACAAACGGATCATGAGTTATGAAAGGGGGCGGGGCTAATGTGTAGGGGGCGGGGCTAACCATCCCCAATGAAACAGGCACTCTCTGCTGAGTGATATGACACCTCCCGCAAGACTCTACTATAAACGGTTTCATGAGATATGAAAGGGGGCGGGGCTAACGTCCTTGGGGCGGGGCTATGAGTATAATTTTTCATATACATGTCATCAGTACTGGACCACCATCATACCTGAGAGATTTGGGGCAGATCGGACTATGTACAGTTGAGTTACAATAACTGCCTGTTTCATGGCGAATGGCTCAAAATGGACGCCACGCCACGTTTCCGCTCGTTAAGTGAAAACTCACGATTTTAATAACTTTTCATCTTCAAGGTCTTAAGATGGTCCTGACCAAATTTCAAATCGATCTGATTAAATCTGTAGGAGGAGTTCGTTAAAGTACGCGGCCTATAAAATGCTAAAAGTGACATGAAATCCAATATGGCCGACTTCCGGGTGGGCGGAGCTAATGAAACCCAATGAGGAATATGTTTCAAATGATGAGTGGGATATGCATACCAAATTTCATGATTATCGGATCAACTTTGACAAAGTTAAAATTTCAACGCGTTAGGGGCGCTATAGAGCCGGCTAAACACACTGAGCCTAATGGCTATATATTTAAATAAAGTTCACAGGTGTCTATCATCTTGCCAAATTTCATGAGTTTTCGAGTACCTAAAGGTATGTTCAAAATCTGAAAGACATAAGGGGGCGCTAGAGAGCCAACATGCCACGCCCAAGCAAAATTTCACCACTAAAATTAAGTAATTACTAGTTTGGATGTGCGTTTGTAAAGTTTCATAAATTTTTGTGCATCCTAAAGTCTTCAAATATGCGTTCGTAAATTCTAAAATCACGCAGGAAGTCCAACATGGCTGACTTCCTGTTTGCCGAAGAAATCTCAAAATCATTTAATCCAGGTATGAGGGCCGTGAGCAATGACATACTTGAATTTCGTGAAGATCGAAGAAACTTTCTCTTGAAAAACTGCGTACGTTAGGGGGCGCTATGGAGCCCTCTGGAGACACCCGAGCCCAGTCACTCCAGAACATTGAATTTCCCCCAGTTCTGACGCATACTCCACTTTTCGTGAGTTTTGGGGATGGCTAAGGTCGTCAAAAACGCGATCTACCAGCGGAAAAAGAATAATAATAATAATTAAAGCTGCAAGCAGCGATGAACGGGCCCTCGCCCCTTGCGCGTCGAGGATGCTGGCGGGACGCCGACCGACGCGGCCGGGCACCGTGAAGCCGAAACTCTGACGAGCGCCACGACGCCTGCCGCAAGGCTCTACGGACAGGCACTCTCTGCTGAGCGATATAACACCTCCCACAAGACTCTACGACAAACGGATCACGAGTTATGAAAGGGGGCGTGGCTAATGTGTAGGGGGCGGGCATAACTTTCACAATGAAACAGGCACTCTCTGCTGAGTGATATGACACCCCCCACAAGACTCTACTACAAACGGATCATGAGTTATGAAAGGGGCGGGGCTAATGTGTAGGGGGCGGGGCTAACCATCCCCAATGAAACAGGCACTCTCTGCTGAGTGATATGACACCTCCCGCAAGACTCTACTATAAACGGTTCATGAGTTATGAAAGGGGCGGGGCTAACGTCTTGGGGCGGGGCTATGAGTATAATTTTCATATACATGTCATCAGTACTGGACCACATCATACCTGAGAGATTTGGGGCAGATCGGACTATGTACAGTTGAGTTACAATAACTGCCTGTTTCATGGCGAATGGCTCAAAATGGACGCCACGCCACGTTCCGCTCGTTAAGTGAAAACTCACGATTTTAATAACTTTTCATCTTCAAGGTCTTAAGATGGTCCTGACCAAATTTCAAATCGATCTGATTAAATCTGTAGGAGGAGTTCGTTAAAGTACGCGGCCTATAAAATGCTAAAAGTGACATGAAATCCAATATGGCCGACTTCCGGGTGGGCGGAGCTAATGAAACCCAATGAGGAATATGTTTCAAATGATGAGTGGGATATGCATACCAAATTTCATGATTATCGGATCAACTTTGACAAAGTTTAAAATTTCAACGCGTTAGGGGGCGCTATAGAGCGGCTAAACACACTGAGCCTAATGGCTATATATTTAAATAAAGTTCACAGGTGTCTATCATCTTGCCAAATTTCATGAGTTTTGGAATACCTAAAGGTGTATGTTCAAAATCTGAAAGACATAAGGGGCGCTAGAGAGCCAACATGCCACGCCCAAGCAAAATTTCACCACTAAAATGACAGTAATTACTAGTTTGGATGTGTGTGTAAAGTTTCATAAATTTTTTGTGCATCCTAAAGTCTTCAAATATGCGTTCGTAAATTCTAAAATCACGCAGGAAGTCCAACATGGCTGACTTCCTGTTTGCGAAGAAATCTCAAAATCATTTAATCCAGGTATGAGGGCGTGAGCAATGACATACTTGAATTTCGTGGAAGATCGAAGAAACTTTCTCTGAAAAACTGCGTACGTTAGGGGGCGCTATGGAGCCCTCTGGAGACACCCGAGCCCAGTCACTCCAGAACATTGAATTTCCCACCAGTTCTGACGCATACTCCCACTTTTCGTGAGTTTTGGGGATGGCTAAGGTCGTCAAAAACGCGATCTACCAGCGGAAAAAGAATAATAATAATAATCCCCAGAAAAACAATAGGTTCCTTGCACTTCGTGCCAGGACACCGTTGGGTCCTGGCACTTTCGTGCTCGGGCCCTAATAATCCCCAGAAAAACAATAGGTTCCTTGCACTTCGTGCCAGGACACCGTTGGGTCCTGGCACTTTCGTGCTCGGGCCCTAATAATAATAATCCCCAGAAAAACAATAGGTTCCTTGCACTTCGTGCCAGGACCACCGTTGGGTCCTGGCACTTTCGTGCTCGGGCCCTAATAATAATCCCCAGAAAAACAATAGGTTCCTTGCACTTCGTGCCAGGACACCGTTGGGTCCTGGCACTTCGTGCTCGGGCCCTAATAATCCCCAGAAAAACAATAGGTTCCTTGCACTTCGTGCCAGGGACACCGTTGGGTCCTGGCACTTTCGTGCTCGGGCCCTAATAATCCCCAGAAAAACAATAGGTTCCTTGCACTTCGTGCAGGACACCGTTTGGGTTCCTGGCACTTTCGTGCTCGGGCCCTAATAATAATAATCCCCAGAAAAACAATAGGTTCCTTGCACTTCGTGCCAGGACACCGTTGGGTCCTGGCACTTTCGTGCTCGGGCCCTAATAATAATCCCCAGAAAAACAATAGGTTCCTTGCACTTCGTGCCAGGGACACCGTTGGGTCCTGGCACTTTCGTGCTCGGGCCCTAATAATCCCCAGAAAAACAATAGGTTCCTTGCACTTCGTGCCAGGACACCGTTGGGTCCTGGCACTTTCGTGCTCGGGCCCTAATAATAATAATCCCAGAAAAACAATAGGTTCCTTGCACTTCGTGCCAGGACACCGTTGGGTCCTGGCACCTTTCGTGCTCGGGCCCTAATTAAAGCTGCAAGCAGCGATGAACGGGCCCTCGCCCCTTGCGCGTCGAGGATGCTGGCGGGACGCCGACCGACGCGGCCGGGCACCGTGAAGCCGAAACTCTGACGAGCGCCACGACGCCTGCCGCAAGGCTCTACGACAGGCACTCTCTGCTGAGCGATATAACACCTCCCACAAGACTCTACGACAAACGGATCACGAGTTATGAAAGGGGGCGTGGCTAATGTGTAGGGGGCGGGCATAACTTTCACCAATGAAACAGGCACTCTCTGCTGAGTGATATGACACCCCCCACAAGACTCTCCTACAAACGGATCATGAGTTATGAACGGGGGCGGGGCTAATGTGTAGGGGGCGGGGCTAACCATCCCCAATGAAACAGGCACTCTCTGCTGAGTGATATGACACCTCCCGCAAGACTCTACTATAAACGGTTCATGAGATATGAAAGGGGGCGGGGCTAACGTCTGGGGCGGGGCTATGAGTATAATTTTTCATATACATGTCATCAGTACTGGACCACCATCATACCTGAGAGATTTGGGGCAGATCGGACTATGTACAGTTGAGTTACAATAACTGCCTGTTCATGGCGAATGGCTCAAAATGGACGCCACGCCACGTTCCGCTCGTTAAGTGAAAAACTCACGATTTTAATAACTTTTCATCTTCAAGGTCTTAAGATGGTCCTGACCAAATTTCAAATCGATCTGATTAAATCTGTAGGAGGAGTTCGTTAAAGTACGCGGCCTATAAAATGCTAAAGTGACATGAAATCCAATATGGCCGACTTCCGGGTGGGCGGAGCTAATGAAACCCAATGAGGAATATGTTTCAAATGATGAGTGGGATATGCATACCAAATTTCATGATTATCGGATCAACTTTGACAAAGTTAAAATTTCAACGCGTTAGGGGGCGCTATAGAGCCGGCCTAAACACACTGAGCCTAATGGCTATATATTTAAATAAAGTTCACAGGTGTCTATCATCTTGCCAAATTTCATGAGTTTTCAAGTACCTAAAGGTATGTTCAAAATCTGAAAGACATAAGGGGGCGCTAGAGAGCCAACATGCCACGCCCAAGCAAAATTTCACCACTAAAATGAAGTAATTACTAGTTTGGATGTGTGTGTAAAGTTTCATAAATTTTTGTGCATCCTAAAGTCTTCAAATATGCGTTCGTAAATTCTAAAATCACGCAGGAAGTCCAACATGGCTGACTTCCTGTTTGCCGAAGAAATCTCAAAATCATTTAATCCAGGTATGAGGGCGTGAGCAATGACATACTTGAATTTCGTGAAGATCGAAGAAACTTTCTCTGAAAAACTGCGTACGTTAGGGGGCGCTATGGAGCCCTCTGGAGACACCCGAGCCCAGTCACTCCAGAACATTGAATTTCCACCAGTTCTGACGCATACTCCACTTTTCGTGAGTTTTGGGGATGGCTAAGGTCGTCAAAAACGCGATCTTGCAGCGGAAAAAAGAATAATAATTAAAGCTGCAAGCAGCGATGAACGGGCCCTCGCCCCTTGCGCGTCGAGGATGCTGGCGGGACGCGACCGACGCGGCCGGGCACCGTGAAGCCGAACACTCTGACGAGCGCCACGACGCCTGCCGCAAGGCTCTACGACAGGCACTCTCTGCTGAGCGAATATAACACCTCCCACAAGACTCTACGACAAACGGATCACGAGTTATGAAAGGGGGCGTGGCTAATGTGTAGGGGGCGGGCATAACTTTCACCAATGAAACAGGCACTCTCTGCTGAGTGATATGACACCCCCCACAAGACTCTACTACAAACGGATCATGAGTTATGAAAGGGGGCGGGGCTAATGTGTAGGGGGCGGGGCTAACCATCCCCAATGAAACAGGCACTCTCTGCTGAGTGATATGACACCTCCCGCAAGACTCTACTATAAACGGTTCATGAGATATGAAAGGGGGCGGGGCTAACGTCTTGGGGCGGGGCTATGAGTATAATTTTTCATATACATGTCATCAGTACTGGACCACCATCATACCTGAGAGATTTGGGGCAGATCGGACTATGTACAGTTGAGTTACAATAACTGCCTGTTTCATGGCGAATGGCTCAAAATGGACGCCACGCCACGTTCCGCTCGTTAAGTGAAAACTCACGATTTTTAATAACTTTTCATCTTCAAGGTCTTAAGATGGTCCTGACCAAATTTCAAATCGATCTGATTAAATCTGTAGGAGGAGTTCGTTAAAGTACGCGGCCTATAAAATGCTAAAAGTGACATGAAATCCAATATGGCCGACTTCCGGGTGGGCGGAGCTAATGAAACCCAATGAGGAATATGTTTCAAATGATGAGTGGGATATGCATACCAAATTTCATGATTATCGGATCAACTTTGACAAAGTTAAAATTTCAACGCGTTAGGGGGCGCTATAGAGCCGGCTAAACACACTGAGCCTAATGGCTATATATTTAAATAAAGTTCACAGGTGTCTATCATCTTGCCAAATTTCATGAGTTTTCGAGTACCTAAAGGTATGTTCAAAATCTGAAAGACATAAGGGGGCGCTAGAGAGCCAACATGCCACGCCCAAGCAAAATTTCACCACTAAAATGAAGTAATTACTAGTTTGGATGTGTGTGTAAAGTTTCATAAATTTTTGTGCATCCTAAAGTCTTCAAATATGCGTTCGTAAATTCTAAAATCACGCAGGAAGTCCAACATGGCTGACTTCCTGTTTGCCGAAGAAATCTCAAAATCATTTAATCCAGGTATGAGGGCGTGAGCAATGACATACTTGAATTTCGTGAAGATCGAAGAAACTTTCTCTGAAAAACTGCGTACGTTAGGGGGCGCTATGGAGCCCTCTGGAGACACCCGAGCCCAGTCACTCCAGAACATTGAATTTCCCACCAGTTCTGACGCATACTCCACTTTTCGTGAGTTTTGGGGATGGCTAAGGTCGTCAAAAACGCGATCTCGCAGCGGAAAAAGAATAATAATAATAATCCCCAGAAAAACAATAGGTTCCTTGCACTTCGTGCCAGGACACCGTTGGGTCCTGGCACTTTCGTGCTCGGGCCCTAATTAAAGCTGCAAGCAGCGATGAACGGGCCCTCGCCCCTTGCGCGTCGAGGGATGCTGGCGGGACGGCCGACCGACGCGGCCGGGCACGTGAAGCCGAAACTCTGACGAGCGCCACGACGCCTGCCGCAAGGCTCTACGCCAAACGGATCACGAGTTATGAAAGGGGGCGTGGCTAATGTGTAGGGGGCGGGCATAACTTTCACCAATGAAACAGGCACTCTCTGCTGAGTGATCTGACACCCCCCACAAGACTCTACTACCAAACGGATCATGAGTTATGAAAGGGGGCGGGGCTAATGTGTAGGGGGGGGGGCTAACCATCCCCAATGAAACAGGCACTGCTCTGCTGAGTGATATGACACCTCCCGCAAGACTCTACTATAAACTGTTCATGAGATATGAAAGGGGGCGGGGCTAACGTCTGGGGGCGGGGCTATGAGTATAATTTTTCATATACATGTCATCAGTACTGGAACCACCATCATACCTGAGAGATTTGGGGCAGGATCGGACTATGTACAGTTGAGTTACAATAACTGCCTGTTTCATGGCGAATGGCTCAAAATGGACGCCACGCCACGTTCCGCTCGTTAAGTGAAAACTCACGATTTTAATAACTTTTCATCTTCAAGGTCTTAAGATGGTCCTGACCAAATTTCAAATCGATCTGATTAAATCTGTAGGAGGAGTTCGTTAAAGTACGCGGCCTATAAAATGCTAAAAGTGACATGAAATCCAATATGGCCGACTTCCGGGTGGGCGGAGCTAATGAAACCCAATGAGGAATATGTTTTCAAATGATGAGTGGGATATGCATACCAAATTTCATGATTATCGGATCAACTTTGACAAAGTTAAAATTTCAACGCGTTAGGGGGCGCTATAGAGCCGGCTAAACACACTGAGCCTAATGGCTATATATTTAAATAAAGTTCACAGGTGTCTATCATCTTGCCAAATTCATGAGTTTTCGAGTACCTAAAGGTATGTTCAAAATCTGAAAGACATAAGGGGGCGCTAGAGAGCCAACATGCCACGCCCAAGCAAAATTTCACCACTAAAATGAAGTAATTACTAGTTTGGATGTGTGTTGTAAAGTTTCATAAATTTTTGGTGCATCCTAAAGTCTTCAAATATGCGTTCGTAAATTCTAAAATCACGCAGGAAGTCCAACATGGCTGACTTCCTGTTTGCCGAAGAAATCTCAAAATCATTTAATCCAGGTATGAGGGCGTGAGCAATGACATACTTGAATTTCGTGAAGATCGAAGAAACTTTCTCTGAAAAACTGCGTACGTTAGGGGGCGCTATGGAGCCCTCTGGAGACACCCGAGCCCAGTCACCCAGAACATTGAATTTCCCACCAGTTCTGACGCATACTCCACTTTTTCGTGAGTTTTGGGTGATGGCTAAGGTCGTCAAAAACGCGATCTTGCAGCGGAAAAAGAATAATAATTTAAAGCTGCAAGCAGCGATGAACGGGCCTCGCCCCTTGCGCGTCGAGGATGCTGGCGGGACGCCGAACGACGCGGCCGGGCACCGTGAAGCCGAAACTCTGACGAGCGCCACGACGCCTGCCGCAAGGCTCTACGACAGGCACTCTCTGCTGAGCGATATAACACCTCCCACAAGACTCTACGACAAACGGATCACGAGTTATGAAAGGGGGCGTGGCTAATGTGTAGGGGGCGGGCATAACTTTCACCAATGAAAACAGGCACTCTCTGCTGAGTGATATGACACCCCCCACAAGACTCTACTACAAACGGATCATGAGTTATGAAAGGGGGCGGGGCTAATGTGTAGGGGGCGGGGCTAACCATCCCCAATGAAACAGGCACTCTCTGCTGAGTGATATGACACCTCCCGCAAGACTCTACTATAAACGGTTCATGAGATATGAAAGGGGGCGGGGCTAACGTCTTGGGGCGGGGCTATGAGTATAATTTTCATATACATGTCATCAGTACTGGACCACCATCATACCTGAGAGATTTGGGGCAGATCGGACTATGTACAGTTGAGTTACAATAACTGCCTGTTTCATGGCGAATGGCTCAAATGGACGCCACGCCACGTTCCGCTCGTTAAGTGAAAACTCACGATTTTAATAACTTTTCATCTTCAAGGTCTTAAGATGGTCCTGACCAAATTTCAAATCGATCTGATTAAATCTGTAGGAGGAGTTCGTTAAAGTACGCGGCCTATAAAATGCTAAAAGTGACATGAAATCCAATATGGCCGACTTCCGGGTGGGCGGAGCTAATGAAACCCAATGAGGAATATGTTTCAAATGATGAGTGGGATATGCATACCAAATTTCATGATTATCGGATCAACTTTGACAAAGTTAAAATTTCAACGCGTTAGGGGGCGCTATAGAGCCGGCTAAACACACTGAGCCTAATGGCTATATATTTAAATAAAGTTCACAGGTGTCTATCATCTTGCCAAATTTCATGAGTTTTTCGAGTACCTAAAGGTATGTTCAAAATCTGAAAGACATAAGGGGGCGCTAGAGAGCCAACATGCCACGCCCAAGCAAAATTTCACCACTAAAATTAAGTAATTACTAGTTTGGATGTGTGTGTAAAGTTTCATAAATTTTTGTGCATCCTAAAGTCTTCAAATATGCGTTCGTAAATTCTAAAATCACGCAGGAAGTCCAACATGGCTGACTTCCTGTTTGCCGAAGAAATCTCAAAATCATTTATCCAGGTATGAGGGCGTGAGCAATGACATACTTGAATTTCGTGAAGATCGAAGAAACTTTCTCTGAAAAACTGCGTACGTTAGGGGGCGCTATGGAGCCCTCTGGAGACACCCGAGCCCAGTCACTCCAGAACATTGAATTTCCCACCAGTTCTGACGCATACTCCACTTTTCGTGAGTTTTGGGGATGGCTAAGGTCGTCAAAAACGCGATCTACCAGCGGAAAAAGAATAATAATAATAATAATTAAAGCTGCAAGCAGCGATGAACGGGCCCTCGCCCCTTGCGCGTCGAGGATGCTGGCGGGACGCCGACCGACGCGGCCGGGCACCGTGAAGCCGAAACTCTGACGAGCGCCACGACGCCTGCCGCAAGGCTCTACGACAGGCACTCTCTGCTGAGCGATATAACACCTCCCACAAGACTCTACGACAAACGGATCACGAGTTATGAAAGGGGGCGTGGCTAATGTGTAGGGGGCGGGCATAACTTTCACCAATGAAACAGGCACTCTCTGCTGAGTGATATGACACCCCCCACAAGACTCTACTACAAACGGATCATGAGTTATGAAAGGGGGCGGGGCTAATGTGTAGGGGGCGGGGCTAACCATCCCCAATGAAACAGGCACTCTCTGCTGAGTGATATGACACCTCCCGCAAGACTCTACTATAAACGGTTCATGAGATATGAAAGGGGGCGGGGCTAACGTCTTGGGGCGGGGCTATGAGTATAATTTTTCATATACATGTCATCAGTACTGGACCACCATCATACCTGAGAGATTTGGGGCAGATCGGACTATGTACAGTTGAGTTACAATAACTGCCTGTTTCATGGCGAATGGCTCAAAATGGACGCCACGCCACGTTCCGCTCGTTAAGTGAAAACTCACGATTTTAATAACTTTTCATCTTCAAGGTCTTAAGATGGTCCTGACCAAATTTCAAATCGATCTGATTAAATCTGTAGGAGGAGTTCGTTAAAGTACGCGGCCTATAAAATGCTAAAAGTGACATGAAATCCAATATGGCCGACTTCCGGGTGGGCGGAGCTAATGAAACCCAATGAGGAATATGTTTCAAATGATGAGTGGGATATGCATACCAAATTTCATGATTATCGGATCAACTTTGACAAAGTTAAAATTTCAACGCGTTAGGGGGCGCTATAGAGCCGGCTAAACACACTGAGCCTAATGGCTATATATTTAAATAAAGTTCACAGGTGTCTATCATCTTGCCAAATTTCATGAGTTTTCGAGTACCTAAAGGTATGTTCAAAATCTGAAAGACATAAGGGGGCGCTAGAGAGCCAACATGCCACGCCCAAGCAAAATTTCACCACTAAAATTAAGTAATTACTAGTTTGGATGTGTGTGTAAAGTTTCATAAATTTTTGTGCATCCTAAAGTCTTCAAATATGCGTTGGTAAATTCTAAAATCACGCAGGAAGTCCAACATGGCTGACTTCCTGTTTGCCGAAGAAATCTCAAAATCATTTAATCCAGGTATGAGGGCGTGAGCAATGACATACTTGAATTTCGTGAAGATCGAAGAAACTTTCTCTGAAAAACTGCGTACGTTAGGGGGCGCTATGGAGCCCTCTGGAGACACCCGAGCCCAGTCACTCCAGAACATTGAATTTCCCACCAGTTCTGACGCATACTCCACTTTTCGTGAGTTTTGGGGATGGCTAAGGTCGTCAAAAACGCGATCTTGCAGCGGAAAAAGAATAATAATAATAATTAAAGCTGCAAGCAGCGATGAACGGGGGCCCCTCGCCCCTTGCGCGTCGGGGATGCTGGCGGGACGCCGACCGACGCGGCCGGGCACCGTGAAGCCGAAACTCTGACGAGCGCCACGACGCCTGCCGCAAGGCTCTACGACAGGCACTCTCTGCTGAGCGATATAAACACCTCCCACAAGACTCTACGACCAACGGATCACGAGTTATGAAAGGGGGCGTGGCTAATGTGTAGGGGGCGGGCATAACTTTCACCAATGAAACAGGCACTCTCTGCTGAGTGATGTGACACCTCCCACAAGACTCTACGACAAACGGATCACGAGTTATGAAAGGGGGCGTGGCTAATGTGTAGGGGGCGGGCATAACTTTCACCAATGAAACAGGCACTCTCTGCTGAGTGATATGACACCCCCCACAAGACTCTACTACAAACGGATCATGAGTTATGAAAGGGGGCGGGGCTAATGTGTAGGGGGGCGGGGCTAACCATCCCCAATGAAACAGGCACTCTCTGCTGAGTGATATGACACCTCCCGCAAGACTCTACTATAAAACGGTTCATGAGATATGAAAGGGGGCGGGGCTAACGTCTTGGGGCGGGGCTATGAGTATAATTTTTCATATACATGTCATCAGTACTGACCACCATCATACCTGAGAGATTTGGGGCAGATCGGACTATGTACAGTTGAGTTACAATAACTGCCTGTTTCATGGCGAATGGCTCAAAATGGGACGCCACGCCACGTTCCGCTCGTTAAGTGAAAACTCACGATTTTAATAACTTTCATCTTCAAGGTCTTAAGATGGTCCTGACCAAATTTCAAATCGATCTGATTAAATCTGTAGGAGGAGTTCGTTAAAGTACGCGGCCTATAAAATGCTAAAAGTGACATGAAATCCAATATGGCCGACTTCCGGGTGGGCGGAGCTAATGAAACCCAATGAGGAATATGTTTCAAATGATGAGTGGGATATGCATACCAAATTTCATGATTATCGGATCAACTTTGACAAAGTTAAAATTTCAACGCGTTAGGGGGGCGCTATAGAGCCGGCTAAACACACTGAGCCTAATGGCTATATATTTAAATAAAGTTCACAGGTGTCTATCATCTTGCCAAATTCATGAGTTTTCGAGTACCTAAAGGTATGTTCAAAATCTGAAAGACATAAGGGGGCGCTAGAGAGCCAACATGCCACGCCCAAGCAAAATTTCACCACTAAAATGAAGTAATTACTAGTTTGGATGTGTGTGTAAAGTTTCATAAATTTTTGTGCATCCTAAAGTCTTCAAATATGCGTTCGTAAATTCTAAAATCACGCAGGAAGTCCAACATGGCTGACTTCCTGTTTGCCGAAGAAATCTCAAAATCATTTAATCCAGGTTATGAGGGCGTGAGCAATGACATACTTGAATTTCGTGAAGATCGAAGAAACTTTCTCTGAAAAACTGCGTACGTTAGGGGGCGCTATGGAGCCCTCTGGAGACACCCGAGCCCAGTCACTCCAGAACATTGAATTTCCCACCAGTTCTGACGCATACTCCACTTTTCGTGAGTTTTGGGGATGGCTAAGGTCGTCAAAAACGCGATCTTGCAGCGGAAAAAGAATAATAATAATCCCCAGAAAAACAATAGGTTCCTTGCACTTCGTGCCAGGACACCGTTGGGTCCTGGCACTTTCGTGCTCGGGCCCTAATTAAAGCTGCAAGCAGCGATGAACGGGCCCTCGCCCCTTGCGCGTCGAGGATGCTGGCGGGACGCCGACCGACGCGGCCGGGCACCGTGAAGCCGAAACTCTGACGAGCGCCACGACGCCTGCCGCAAGGCTCTACGACAGGCACTCTCTGCTGAGCGATATAACACCTCCCACAAGACTCTACGACAAACGGATCACGAGTTATGAAAGGGGGCGTGGCTAATGTGTAGGGGGCGGGGCATAACTTTCACCAATGAAACAGGCACTCTCTGCTGAGTGATATGACACCCCCCACAAGACTCTACTACAAACGGATCATGAGTTATGAAAGGGGGCGGGGCTAATGTGTAGGGGGCGGGGCTAACCATCCCCAATGAAACAGGCACTCTCTGCTGAGTGATATGACACCTCCCGCAAGACTCTACTATAAACGGTTCATGAGATATGAAAGGGGGCGGGGCTAACGTCTTGGGGCGGGGCTATGAGTATAATTTTTCATATACATGTCATCAGTACTGGACCACCATCATACCTGAGAGATTTGGGGCAGATCGGACTATGTACAGTTGAGTTACAATAACTGCCTGTTTCATGGCGAATGGCTCAAAATGGACGCCACGCCACGTTCCGCTCGTTAAGTGAAAACTCACGATTTTAATAACTTTTCATCTTCAAGGTCTTAAGATGGTCCCTGACCAAATTTCAAATCGATCTGATTAATCTGTAGGAGGAGTTCGTTAAAGTACGCGGCCTATAAAATGCTAAAAGTGACATGAAATCCAATATGGCCGACTTCCGGGTGGGCGGAGCTAATGAAACCCAATGAGGAATATGTTTCAAATGATGAGTGGGATATGCATACCAAATTTCATGATTATCGGATCAACTTTGACAAAGTTAAAATTTCAACGCGTTAGGGGGCGCTATAGAGCCGGCTAAACACACTGAGCCTAATGGCTATATATTTAAATAAAGTTCACAGGTGTCTATCATCTTGCCAAATTTCATGAGTTTTCGAGTACCTAAAGGTATGTTCAAAATCTGAAAGACATAAGGGGGCGCTAGAGAGCCAACATGCCACGCCCAAGCAAAATTTCACCACTAAAATGAAGTAATTACTAGTTTGGATGTGTGTGTAAAGTTTCATAAATTTTTGTGCATCCTAAAGTCTTCAAATATGCGTTCGTAAATTCTAAAATCACGCAGGAAGTCCAAACATGGCTGACTTCCTGTTTGCCGAAGAAATCTCAAAATCATTTAATCCAGGTATGAGGGCGTGAGCAATGACATACTTGAATTTCGTGAAGATCGAAGAAACTTTCTCTGAAAAACTGCGTACGTTAGGGGGCGCTATGGAGCCCTCTGGAGACACCCGAATCCCAGTCACTCCAGAACATTGAATTTCCCACCAGTTCTGACGCATACTCCACTTTTCGTGAGTTTTGGGGATGGCTAAGGTCGTCAAAAACGCGATCTTGCAGCGGAAAAAGAATAATAATAATAATCCCCAGAAAAACAATAGGTTCCTTGCACTTCGTGCCAGGACACCGTTGGGTCCTGGCACTTTCGTGCTCGGGCCCAAATTAAAGCTGCAAGCAGCGATGAACGGGCCCTCGCCCCGTGCGCGTCGAGGATGCTGGCGGGACGCCGACCGACGCGGCCGGGCACCGTGAAGCCGAAACTCTGACGAGCGCCACGACGCCTGCCGCAAGGCTCTACGACAGGCACTCTCTGCTGAGCGATATAACACCTCCCACAAGACTCTACGACAAACGGATCACGAGTTATGAAAGGGGGCGTGGCTAATGTGTAGGGGGCGGGCATAACTTTCACCAATGAAACAGGCACTCTCTGCTGAGTGATATGACACCCCCCACAAGACTCTACTACAAACGGATCATGAGTTATGAAAGGGGGCGGGGCTAAGGTGTAGGGGGCGGGGCTAACCATCCCCAATGAAACAGGCACTCTCTGCTGAGTGATATGACACCTCCCGCAAGACTCTACTATAACCGGTTCATGAGATATGAAAGGGGGCGGGGCTAACGTCTTGGGGCGGGGCTATGAGTATAATTTTTCATATACATGTCATCAGTACTGGACCACCATCATACCTGAGAGATTTGGGGCAGATCGGACTATGTACAGTTGAGTTACAATAACTGCCTGTTTCATGGCGAATGGCTCAAAATGGACGCCACGCCACGTTCCGCTCGTTAAGTGAAAACTCACGATTTTAATAACTTTTCATCTTCAAGGTCTTAAGATGGTCCTGACCAAATTTCAAATCGATCTGATTAAATCTGTAGGAGGAGTTCGTTAAAGTACGCGGCCTATAAAATGCTAAAAGTGACATGAAATCCAATATGGCCGACTTCCGGGTGGGCGGAGCTAATGAAACCCAATGAGGAATATGTTTCAAATGATGAGTGGGATATGCATACCAAATTTCATGATTATCGGATCAACTTTGACAAAGTTAAAATTTCAACGCGTTAGGGGGCGCTATAGAGCCGGCTAAACACACTGAGCCTAATGGCTATATATTTAAATAAAGTTCACAGGTGTCTATCATCTTGCCAAATTTCATGAGTTTTCGAGTACCTAAAGGTATGTTCAAAATCTGAAAGACATAAGGGGGCGCTAGAGAGCCAACATGCCACGCCCAAGCAAAATTTCACCACTAAAATGAAGTAATTACTAGTTTGGATGTGTGTGTAAAGTTTCATAAATTTTTGTGCATCCTAAAGTCTTCAATATGCGTTCGTAAATTCTAAAATCACGCAGGAAGTCCAACATGGCTGACTTCCTGTTTGCCGAAGAAATCTCAAAATCATTTAATCCAGGTATGAGGGCGTGAGCAATGACATACTTGAATTTCGTGAAGATCGAAGAAACTTTCTCTGAAAAACTGCGTACGTTAGGGGGCGCTATGGAGCCCTCTGGAGACACCCGAGCCCAGTCACTCCAGAACATTGAATTTCCCACCAGTTCTGACGCATACTCCACTTTTCGTGAGTTTTGGGGATGGCTAAGGTCGTCAAAAACGCGATCTTGCAGCGGAAAAAGAATAATAATAATCCCCAGAAAAACAATAGGTTCCTTGCACTTCGTGCCAGGACACCGTTGGGTCCTGGCACTTTCGTGCTCGGGCCCTAATAATCCCCAGAAAAACAATAGGTTCCTTGCACTTCGTGCCAGGACACCGTTGGGTCCTGGCACTTTCGTGCTCGGGCCCTAATAATAATCCCCAGAAAAACAATAGGTTCCTTGCACTTCGTGCCAGGACACCGTTGGGTCCTGGCACTTTCGTGCTCGGGCCCTAATAATAATTAAAGCTGCAAGCAGCGATGAACGGGCCCTCGCCCCTTGCGCGTCGAGGATGCTGGCGGGACGCCGACCGACGCGGCCGGGCACCGTGAAGCCGAAACTCTGACGAGCGCCACGACGCCTGCCGCAAGGCTCTACGACAGGCACTCTCTGCTGAGCGATATAACACCTCCCACAAGACTCTACGACAAACGGATCACGAGTTATGAAAGGGGGCGTGGCTAATGTGTAGGGGGCGGGCATAACTTTCACCAATGAAACAGGCACTCTCTGCTGAGTGATATGACACCCCCCACAAGACTCTACTACAAACGGATCATGAGTTATGAAAGGGGGCGGGGCTAATGTGTAGGGGGCGGGGCTAACCATCCCCAATGAAACAGGCACTCTCTGCTGAGTGATATGACACCTCCCGCAAGACTCTACTATAAACGGTTCATGAGATATGAAAGGGGGCGGGGCTAACGTCTTGGGGCGGGGCTATGAGTATAATTTTTCATATACATGTCATCAGTACTGGACCACCATCATACCTGAGAGATTTGGGGCAGATCGGACTATGTACAGTTGAGTTACAATAACTGCCTGTTTCATGGCGAATGGCTCAAAATGGACGCCACGCCACGTTCCGCTCGTTAAGTGAAAACTCACGATTTTAATAACTTTTCATCTTCAAGGTCTTAAGATGGTCCTGACCAAATTTCAAATCGATCTGATTAAATCTGTAGGAGGAGTTCGTTAAAGTACGCGGCCTATAAAATGCTAAAAGTGACATGAAATCCAATATGGCCGACTTCCGGGTGGGCGGAGCTAATGAAACCCAATGAGGAATATGTTTCAAATGATGAGTGGGATATGCATACCAAATTTCATGATTATCGGATCAACTTTGACAAAGTTAAAATTTCAACGCGTTAGGGGGCGCTATAGAGCCGGCTAAACACACTGAGCCTAATGGCTATATATTTAAATAAAGTTCACAGGTGTCTATCATCTTGCCAAATTTCATGAGTTTTCGAGTACCTAAAGGTATGTTCAAAATCTGAAAGACATAAGGGGGCGCTAGAGAGCCAACATGCCACGCCCAAGCAAAATTTCACCACTAAAATGAAGTAATTACTAGTTTGGATGTGTGTGTAAAGTTTCATAAATTTTTGTGCATCCTAAAGTCTTCAAATATGCGTTCGTAAATTCTAAAATCACGCAGGAAGTCCAACATGGCTGACTTCCTGTTTGCCGAAGAAATCTCAAAATCATTTAATCCAGGTATGAGGGCGTGAGCAATGACATACTTGAATTTCGTGAAGATCGAAGAAACTTTCTCTGAAAAACTGCGTACGTTAGGGGGCGCTATGGAGCCCTCTGGAGACACCCGAGCCCAGTCACTCCAGAACATTGAATTTCCCACCAGTTCTGACGCATACTCCACTTTTCGTGAGTTTTGGGGATGGCTAAGGTCGTCAAAAACGCGATCTACCAGCGGAAAAAGAATAATAATAATAATTAAAGCTGCAAGCAGCGATGAACGGGCCCTCGCCCCTTGCGCGTCGGGGATGCTGGCGGGACGCCGACCGACGCGGCCGGGCACCGTGAAGCCGAAACTCTGACGAGCGCCACGACGCCTGCCGCAAGGCTCTACGACAAACGGTTCATGAGTTATGAAAGGGGGCGGGCTAATGTGTAGGGGGCGGGCATAACCTTCACCAATGAAACAGGCACTCTCTGCTGAGTGATATGACACCTCCCACAAGACTCTACGACAAACGGATCATGAGTTATGAAAGGGGGCGGGGCTAATGTGTTGGGGGCGGGGATAACCTTCACCAATGAAACAGGCACTCTCTGCTGAGTGATATGACACCTCCCACAAGACTCTACGACAAACGGATCATGAGTTATGAAAGGGGGCGGGGCTAATGTGTAGGGGCCGTGGCTATGACTATATTTTTGCATTTACATATAATCAGGACTGGACCCTTATCATACCTGAGAAATTTGGGGCAGATCGGACTATGTACAGTTGAGTTAGGGTTAACCCACTCTCTGCTGAGTGATATGACACATCCCACAAGACTCTACTATAAACGGTTCATGAGTTATGAAAGGGGGCGGGGCTAACGTCTTAGGGCGGGGCTATGAGTATAATTTTTCATATACATGTCATCAGTACTGGAGCACCATCATACCTGAGAGATTTGGGGCAGATCGGACTATGTACAGTTGAGTTACAATAACTGGCGAATGGCTCAAAATGGCCGCCACGCTACGGTCCGATCGTGAAGTGGACACTCATCATTTTAATAACTTTTCATCTTCAAGGTCTTAAGATGGTCCTGACCAAATTTCAACTCCATCTGATCAAATCTGTAGGAGGAGTTCGTTAAAGTACGCGGCCAATAAAACTCAAAAATTGGGAAAATCGTACATAAAATCCAATATGGCCGACTTCCGGGTGGGCGGAGCTAATGAAACCCAATGAGGAATATGTTTCAAATGATGAGTGGGATATGCATACCAAATTTCATGATTATCGGATCAACTTTGACAAAGTTAAAATTTCAACGCGTTAGGGGGCGCTATAGAGCCGGCTAAACACACTGAGCCTAATGGCTATATATTTAAATAAAGTTCACAGGTGTCTATCATCTTGCCAAATTTCATGAGTTTTCGAGTACCTAAAGTTATGTTCAAAATCTGAAAGACATAAGGGGGCGCTAGAGAGCCAACATGCCACGCCCAAGCAAAATTTCACCACTAAAATGAAGTAATTACTAGTTTGGATGTGTGTGTAAAGTTTCATAAATTTTTGTGCATCCTAAAGTCTTCAAATATGCGTTCGTAAATTCTAAAATCACGCAGGAAGTCCAACATGGCTGACTTCCTGTTTGCCGAAGAAATCTCAAAATCATTTAATCCAGGTATGAGGGCGTGAGCAATGACATACTTGAATTTCGTGAAGATCGAAGAAACTTTCTCTGAAAAACTGCGTACGTTAGGGGGCGCTATGGAGCCCTCTGGAGACACCCGAGCCCAGTCACTCCAGAACATTGAATTTCCCACCAGTTTCTGACGCATACTCCACTTTTCGTGAGTTTTGGGGATGGCTAAGGTCGTCAAAAACGCGATCTTGCAGCGGAAAAAGAATAATAATAATAATAATAATAATTAAAGCTGCAAGCAGCGATGAACGGGCCCTCGCCCCTTGCGCGTCGAGGATGCTGGCGGGACGCCGACCGACGCGGCCGGGCACCGTGAAGCCGAAACTCTGACGAGCGCCACGACGCCTGCCGCAAGGCTCTACGACAGGCACTCTCTGCTGAGCGATATAACACCTCCCACAAGACTCTACGACAAACGGATCACGAGTTATGAAAGGGGGCGTGGCTAATGTGTAGGGGGCGGGCATAACTTTCACCAATGAAACAGGCACTCTCTGCTGAGTGATATGACACCCCCCACAAGACTCTACTACAAACGGATCATGAGTTATGAAAGGGGGCGGGGCTAATGTGTAGGGGGCGGGGCTAACCATCCCCAATGAAACAGGCACTCTCTGCTGAGTGATATGACACCTCCCGCAAGACTCTACTATAAACGGTTCATGAGATATGAAAGGGGGCGGGGCTAACGTCTTGGGGCGGGGCTATGAGTATAATTTTTCATATACATGTCATCAGTACTGGACCACCATCATACCTGAGAGATTTGGGGCAGATCGGACTATGTACAGTTGAGTTACAATAACTGCCTGTTTCATGGCGAATGGCTCAAAATGGACGCCACGCCACGTTCCGCTCGTTAAGTGAAAACTCACGATTTTAATAACTTTTCATCTTCAAGGTCTTAAGATGGTCCTGACCAAATTTCAAATCGATCTGATTAAATCTGTAGGAGGAGTTCGTTAAAGTACGCGGCCTATAAAATGCTAAAAGTGACATGAAATCCAATATGGCCGACTTCCGGGTGGGCGGAGCTAATGAAACCCAATGAGGAATATGTTTCAAATGATGAGTGGGATATGCATACCAAATTTCATGATTATCGGATCAACTTTGACAAAGTTAAAATTTCAAACGCGTTAGGGGGCGCTATAGAGCCGGCTAAACACACTGAGCCTAATGGCTATATATTTAAATAAAGTTCACAGGTGTCTATCATCTTGCCAAATTTCATGAGTTTTCGAGTACCTAAAGGTATGTTCAAAATCTGAAAGACATAAGGGGGCGCTAGAGAGCCAACATGCCACGCCCAAGCAAAATTTCACCACTAAAATGAAGTAATTACTAGTTTGGATGTGTGTGTAAAGTTTCATAAATTTTTGTGCATCCTAAAGTCTTCAAATATGCGTTCGTAAATTCTAAAATCACGCAGGAAGTCCAACATGGCTGACTTCCTGTTTGCCGAAGAAATCTCAAAATCATTTAATCCAGGTATGAGGGCGTGAGCAATGACATACTTGAATTTCGTGAAGATCGAAGAAACTTTCTCTGAAAAACTGCGTACGTTAGGGGGCGCTATGGAGCCCTCTGGAGACACCCGAGCCCAGTCACTCCAGAACATTGAATTTCCCACCAGTTCTGACGCATACTCCACTTTTCGTGAGTTTTGGGGATGGCTAAGGTCGTCAAAAACGCGATCTTGCAGCGGAAAAAGAATAATAATAATAATCCCCAGAAAAACAATAGGTTCCTTGCACTTCGTGCCAGGACACCGTTGGGTCCTGGCACTTTCGTGCTCGGGCCCCTAATAATAATCCCCAGAAAAACAATAGGTTCCTTGCACTTCGTGCCAGGACACCGTTGGGTCCTGGCACTTTCGTGCTCGGGCCCTAATAATAATCCCCAGAAAAACAATAGGTTCCTTGCACTTCGTGCCAGGACACCGTTGGGTCCTGGCACTTTCGTGCTCGGGCCCTAATAATAATCCCCAGAAAAACAATAGGTTCCTTGCACTTCGTGCCAGGACACCGTTGGGTCCTGGCACTTTCGTGCTCGGGCCCTAATAATAATCCCCAGAAAAACAATAGGTTCCTTGCACTTCGTGCCAGGACACCGTTGGGTCCTGGCACTTTCGTGCTCGGGCCCTAATAATCCCCAGAAAAACAATAGGTTCCTTGCACTTCGTGCCAGGACACCGTTGGGTCCTGGCACTTTCGTGCTCGGGCCCTAATTAAAGCTGCAAGCAGCGATGAACGGGCCCTCGCCCCTTGCGCGTCGAGGATGCTGGCGGGACGCCGACCGACGCGGCCGGGCACCGTGAAGCCGAAACTCTGACGAGCGCCACGACGCCTGCCGCAAGGCTCTACGACAGGCACTCTCTGCTGAGCGATATAACACCTCCCACAAGACTCTACGACAAACGGATCACGAGTTATGAAAGGGGGCGTGGCTAATGTGTAGGGGGCGGGCATAACTTTCACCAATGAAACAGGCACTCTCTGCTGAGTGATATGACACCCCCCACAAGACTCTACTACAAACGGATCATGAGTTATGAAAGGGGGCGGGGCTAACGTCTTGGGGCGGGGCTAACCATCCCCAATGAAACAGGCACTCTCTGCTGAGTGATATGACACCTCCCGCAAGACTCTACTATAAACGGTTCATGAGATATGAAAGGGGGCGGGGCTAACGTCTTG
Source organism: Sebastes umbrosus (assembly GCF_015220745.1). Classification (NCBI taxonomy): domain Eukaryota; kingdom Metazoa; phylum Chordata; class Actinopteri; order Perciformes; family Sebastidae; genus Sebastes; species Sebastes umbrosus. The sequence goes on along the minus strand of NW_023618479.1, from coordinate 28,600 downwards.
GGGCGGGGCTATGAGTATAATTTTTCATATACATGTCATCAGTACTGGACCACCATCATACCTGAGAGATTTGGGGCAGATCGGACTATGTACAGTTGAGTTACAATAACTGCCTGTTTCATGGCGAATGGCTCAAAATGGACGCCACGCCACGTTCCGCTCGTTAAGTGAAAACTCACGATTTTAATAACTTTTCATCTTCAAGGTCTTAAGATGGTCCTGACCAAATTTCAAATCGATCTGATTAAATCTGTAGGAGGAGTTCGTTAAAGTACGCGGCCTATAAAATGCTAAAAGTGACATGAAATCCAATATGGCCGACTTCCGGGTGGGCGGAGCTAATGAAACCCAATGAGGAATATGTTTCAAATGATGAGTGGGATATGCATACCAAATTTCATGAATATCGGATCAACTTTGACAAAGTTAAAATTTCAACGCGTTAGGGGGCGCTATAGAGCCGGCTAAACACACTGAGCCTAATGGCTATACAGTTACATAAAGTTCACAGGTGTCTATCATCTTGCCAAATTTCATGAGTTTTCGAGTACCTAAAGGTATGTTCAAAATCTGAAAGACATAAGGGGGCGCTAGAGAGCCAACATGCCACGCCCAAGCAAAATTTCACCACTAAAATGAAGTAATTACTAGTTTGGATGTGTGTGTAAAGTTTCATAAATTTTTGTGCATCCTAAAGTCTTCAAATATGCGTTCGTAAATTCTAAAATCACGCAGGAAGTCCAACATGGCTGACTTCCTGTTTGCCGAAGAAATCTCAAAATCATTTAATCCAGGTATGAGGGCGTGAGCAATGACATACTTGAATTTCGTGAAGATCGAAGAAACTTTCTCTGAAAAACTGCGTACGTTAGGGGGCGCTATGGAGCCCTCTGGAGACACCCGAGCCCAGTCACTCCAGAACATTGAATTTCCCACCAGTTCTGACGCATACTCCACTTTTCGTGAGTTTTGGGGATGGCTAAGGTCGTCAAAAACGCGATCTTGCAGCGGAAAAAGAATAATAATTAAAGCTGCGAGCAGCGATGAACGGGCCCTCGCCCCTTGCGCGTCGAGGATGCTGGCGGGACGCCGATCGACGCGGCCGGGCACCGTGAAGCCGAAACTCTGACGAGCGCCACGACGCCTGCCGCAAGGCTCTACGACAGGCACTCTCTGCTGAGCGATATAACACCTCCCACAAGACTCTACGACAAACGGATCACGAGTTATGAAAGGGGGCGTGGCTAATGTGTAGGGGGCGGGCATAACTTTCACCAATGAAACAGGCACTCTCTGCTGAGTGATATGACACCCCCCACAAGACTCTACTACAAACGGATCATGAGTTATGAAAGGGGGCGGGGCTAATGTGTAGGGGGCGGGGCTAACCATCCCCAATGAAACAGGCACTCTCTGCTGAGTGATATGACACCTCCCGCAAGACTCTACTATAAACGGTTCATGAGATATGAAAGGGGGCGGGGCTAACGTCTTGGGGCGGGGCTATGAGTATAATTTTTCATATACATGTCATCAGTACTGGACCACCATCATACCTGAGAGATTTGGGGCAGATCGGACTATGTACAGTTGAGTTACAATAACTGCCTGTTTCATGGCGAATGGCTCAAAATGGACGCCACGCCACGTTCCGCTCGTTAAGTGAAAACTCACGATTTTAATAACTTTTCATCTTCAAGGTCTTAAGATGGTCCTGACCAAATTTCAAATCGATCTGATTAAATCTGTAGGAGGAGTTCGTTAAAGTACGCGGCCTATAGAATGCTAAAAGTGACATGAAATCCAATATGGCCGACTTCCGGGTGGGCGGAGCTAATGAAACCCAATGAGGAATATGTTTCAAATGATGAGTGGGATATGCATACCAAATTTCATGATTATCGGATCAACTTTGACAAAGTTAAAATTTCAACGCGTTAGGGGGCGCTATAGAGCCGGCTAAACACACTGAGCCTAATGGCTATATATTTAAATAAAGTTCACAGGTGTCTATCATCTTGCCAAATTTCATGAGTTTTCGAGTACCTAAAGGTATGTTCAAAATCTGAAAGACATAAGGGGGCGCTAGAGAGCCAACATGCCACGCCCAAGCAAAATTTCACCACTAAAATGAAGTAATTACTAGTTTGGATGTGTGTGTAAAGTTTCATAAATTTTTGTGCATCCTAAAGTCTTCAAATATGCGTTCGTAAATTCTAAAATCACGCAGGAAGTCCAACATGGCTGACTTCCTGTTTGCCGAAGAAATCTCAAAATCATTTAATCCAGGTATGAGGGCGTGAGCAATGACATACTTGAATTTCGTGAAGATCGAAGAAACTTTCTCTGAAAAACTGCGTACGTTAGGGGGCGCTATGGAGCCCTCTGGAGACACCCGAGCCCAGTCACTCCAGAACATTGAATTTCCCACCAGTTCTGACGCATACTCCACTTTTCGTGAGTTTTGGGGATGGCTAAGGTCGTCAAAAACGCGATCTACCAGCGGAAAAAGAATAATAATAATAATAATCCCCAGAAAAACAATAGGTTCCTTGCACTTCGTGCCAGGACACCGTTGGGTCCTGGCACTTTCGTGCTCGGGCCCTAATAATCCCCAGAAAAACAATAGGTTCCTTGCACTTCGTGCCAGGACACCGTTGGGTCCTGGCACTTTCGTGCTCGGGCCCTAATAATAATAATAATCCCCAGAAAAACAATAGGTTCCTTGCACTTCGTGCCAGGACACCGTTGGGTCCTGGCACTTTCGTGCTCGGGCCCTAATAATCCCCAGAAAAACAATAGGTTCCTTGCACTTCGTGCCAGGACACCGTTGGGTCCTGGCACTTTCGTGCTCGGGCCCTAATAATCCCCAGAAAAACAATAGGTTCCTTGCACTTCGTGCCAGGACACCGTTGGGTCCTGGCACTTTCGTGCTCGGGCCCTAATAATAATCCCCAGAAAAACAATAGGTTCCTTGCACTTCGTGCCAGGACACCGTTGGGTCCTGGCACTTTCGTGCTCGGGCCCTAATAATAATCCCCAGAAAAACAATAGGTTCCTTGCACTTCGTGCCAGGACACCGTTGGGTCCTGGCACTTTCGTGCTCGGGCCCTAATTAAAGCTGCAAGCAGCGATGAACGGGCCCTCGCCCCTTGCGCGTCGAGGATGCTGGCGGGACGCCGACCGACGCGGCCGGGCACCGTGAAGCCGAAACTCTGACGAGCGCCACGACGCCTGCCGCAAGGCTCTACGACAGGCACTCTCTGCTGAGCGATATAACACCTCCCACCAGACTCTACGACAAACGGATCACGAGTTATGAAAGGGGGCGTGGCTAATGTGTAGGGGGCGGGCATAACTTTCACCAATGAAACAGGCACTCTCTGCTGAGTGATATGACACCCCCCACAAGACTCTACTACAAACGGATCATGAGTTATGAAAGGGGGCGGGGCTAATGTGTAGGGGGCGGGGCTAACCATCCCCAATGAAACAGGCACTCTCTGCTGAGTGATATGACACCTCCCGCAAGACTCTACTATAAACGGTTCATGAGATATGAAAGGGGGCGGGGCTAACGTCTTGGGGCGGGGCTATGAGTATAATTTTTCATATACATGTCATCAGTACTGGACCACCATCATACCTGAGAGATTTGGGGCAGATCGGACTATGTACAGTTGAGTTACAATAACTGCCTGTTTCATGGCGAATGGCTCAAAATGGACGCCACGCCACGTTCCGCTCGTTAAGTGAAAACTCACGATTTTAATAACTTTTCATCTTCAAGGTCTTAAGATGGTCCTGACCAAATTTCAAATCGATCTGATTAAATCTGTAGGAGGAGTTCGTTAAAGTACGCGGCCTATAAAATGCTAAAAGTGACATGAAATCCAATATGGCCGACTTCCGGGTGGGCGGAGCTAATGAAACCCAATGAGGAATATGTTTCAAATGATGAGTGGGATATGCATACCAAATTTCATGATTATCGGATCAACTTTGACAAAGTTAAAATTTCAACGCGTTAGGGGGCGCTATAGAGCCGGCTAAACACACTGAGCCTAATGGCTATATATTTAAATAAAGTTCACAGGTGTCTATCATCTTGCCAAATTTCATGAGTTTTCGAGTACCTAAAGGTATGTTCAAAATCTGAAAGACATAAGGGGGCGCTAGAGAGCCAACATGCCACGCCCAAGCAAAATTTCACCACTAAAATGAAGTAATTACTAGTTTGGATGTGTGTGTAAAGTTTCATAAATTTTTGTGCATCCTAAAGTCTTCAAATATGCGTTCGTAAATTCTAAAATCACGCAGGAAGTCCAACATGGCTGACTTCCTGTTTGCCGAAGAAATCTCAAAATCATTTAATCCAGGTATGAGGGCGTGAGCAATGACATACTTGAATTTCGTGAAGATCGAAGAAACTTTCTCTGAAAAACTGCGTACGTTAGGGGGCGCTATGGAGCCCTCTGGAGACACCCGAGCCCAGTCACTCCAGAACATTGAATTTCCCACCAGTTCTGACGCATACTCCACTTTTCGTGAGTTTTGGGGATGGCTAAGGTCGTCAAAAACGCGATCTTGCAGCGGAAAAAGAATAATAAATAAAGCTGCAAGCAGCGATGAACGGGCCCTCGCCCCTTGCGCGTCGAGGATGCTGGCGGGACGCCGACCGACGCGGCCGGGCACCGTGAAGCCGAAACTCTGACGAGCGCCACGACGCCTGCCGCAAGGCTCTACGACAAACGGTTCATGAGTTATGAAAGGGGGCGGGGCTAATGTGTAGGGGGCGGGCATAACCTTCACCAATGAAACAGGCACTCTCTGCTGAGTTATATGACACTTCCCACAAGACTCTACGACAAACGGATCACGAGTTATGAAAGGGGGCGGGGCTAATGTGTAGGGGGCGGGCATAACCTTCACCAATGAAACAGGCACTCTCTGCTGAGCGATATAACACCTCCCACAAGACTCTACGACAAACGGATCATGAGTAATGAAAGGGGGCGTGGCTAATGTGTAGGGGGCGGGCATAACCTTCACCAATGAAACAGGCACTCTCTGCTGAGTGATATGACACCTCCCACAAGACTCTACGACAAACGGATCATGAGTTATGAAAGGGGGCGGGGCTAATGTGTAGGGGGCGGGGATAACCTTCACCAATGAAACAGGCACTCTCTGCTGAGTGATATGACACCTCCCACAAGACTCTACGACAAACGGATCATGAGTTATGAAAGGGGGCGGGGCTAATGTGTAGGGGCCGTGGCTATGACTATATTTTTGCATTTACATATAATCAGGACTGGACCCTTATCATACCTGAGAAATTTGGGGCAGATCAGACTATGTACAGTTGAGTTAGGGTTAACCCACTCTCTGCTGAGTGATATGACACATCCCACAAGACTCTACTATAAACGGTTCATGAGTTATGAAAGGGGGCGGGGCTAACGTCTTAGGGCGGGGCTATGAGTATAATTTTTCATATACATGTCATCAGTACTGGAGCACCATCATACCTGAGAGATTTGGGGCAGATCGGACTATGTACAGTTGAGTTACAATAACTGGCGAATGGCTCAAAATGGCCGCCACGCTACGGTCCGATCGTTAAGTGGACACTCATCATTTTAATAACTTTTCATCTTCAAGGTCTTAAGATGGTCCTGACCAAATTTCAACTCCATCTGATCAAATCTGTAGGAGGAGTTCGTTAAAGTACGCGGCCAATAAAACTCAAAAATTGGGAAAATCGTACATAAAATCCAATATGGCCGACTTCCGGGTGGGCGGAGCTAATGAAACCCAATGAGGAATATGTTTCAAATGATGAGTGGGATATGCATACCAAATTTCATGATTATCGGATCAACTTTGACAAAGTTAAAATTTCAACGCGTTAGGGGGCGCTATAGAGCCGGCTAAACACACTGAGCCTAATGGCTATATATTTAAATGAAGTTCACAGGTGTCTATCATCTTGCCAAATTTCATGAGTTTTCGAGTACCTAAAGGTATGTTCAAAATCTGAAAGACATAAGGGGGCGCTAGAGAGCCAACATGCCACGCCCAAGCAAAATTTCACCACTAAAATGAAGTAATTACTAGTTTGGATGTGTGTGTAAAGTTTCATAAATTTTTGTGCATCCTAAAGTCTTCAAATATGCGTTCGTAAATTCTAAAATCACGCAGGAAGTCCAACATGGCTGACTTCCTGTTTGCCGAAGAAATCTCAAAATCATTTAATCCAGGTATGAGGGCGTGAGCAATGACATACTTGAATTTCGTGAAGATCGAAGAAACTTTCTCTGAAAAACTGCGTACGTTAGGGGGCGCTATGGAGCCCTCTGGAGACACCCGAGCCCAGTCACTCCAGAACATTGAATTTCCCACCAGTTCTGACGCATACTCCACTTTTCGTGAGTTTTGGGGATGGCTAAGGTCGTCAAAAACGCGATCTTGCAGCGGAAAAAGAATAATAATAATAATTAAAGCTGCAAGCAGCGATGAACGGGCCCTCGCCCCTTGCGCGTCGAGGATGCTGGCGGGACGCCGACCGACGCGGCCGGGCACCGTGAAGCCGAAACTCTGACGAGCGCCACGACGCCTGCCGCAAGGCTCTACGACAGGCACTCTCTGCTGAGCGATATAACACCTCCCACAAGACTCTACGACAAACGGATCACGAGTTATGAAAGGGGGCGTGGCTAATGTGTAGGGGGCGGGCATAACTTTCACCAATGAAACAGGCACTCTCTGCTGAGTGATATGACACCCCCCACAAGACTCTACTACAAACGGATCATGAGTTATGAAAGGGGGCGGGGCTAATGTGTAGGGGGCGGGGCTAACCATCCCCAATGAAACAGGCACTCTCTGCTGAGTGATATGACACCTCCCGCAAGACTCTACTATAAACGGTTCATGAGATATGAAAGGGGGCGGGGCTAACGTCTTGGGGCGGGGCTATGAGTATAATTTTTCATATACATGTCATCAGTACTGGACCACCATCATACCTGAGAGATTTGGGGCAGATCGGACTATGTACAGTTGAGTTACAATAACTGCCTGTTTCATGGCGAATGGCTCAAAATGGACGCCACGCCACGTTCCGCTCGTTAAGTGAAAACTCACGATTTTAATAACTTTTCATCTTCAAGGTCTTAAGATGGTCCTGACCAAATTTCAAATCGATCTGATTAAATCTGTAGGAGGAGTTCGTTAAAGTACGCGGCCTATAAAATGCTAAAAGTGACATGAAATCCAATATGGCCGACTTCCGGGTGGGCGGAGCTAATGAAACCCAATGAGGAATATGTTTCAAATGATGAGTGGGATATGCATACCAAATTTCATGATTATCGGATCAACTTTGACAAAGTTAAAATTTCAACGCGTTAGGGGGCGCTATAGAGCCGGCTAAACACACTGAGCCTAATGGCTATATATTTAAATAAAGTTCACAGGTGTCTATCATCTTGCCAAATTTCATGAGTTTTCGAGTACCTAAAGGTATGTTCAAAATCTGAAAGACATAAGGGGGCGCTAGAGAGCCAACATGCCACGCCCAAGCAAAATTTCACCACTAAAATTAAGTAATTACTAGTTTGGATGTGTGTGTAAAGTTTCATAAATTTTTGTGCATCCTAAAGTCTTCAAATATGCGTTCGTAAATTCTAAAATCACGCAGGAAGTCCAACATGGCTGACTTCCTGTTTGCCGAAGAAATCTCAAAATCATTTAATCCAGGTATGAGGGCGTGAGCAATGACATACTTGAATTTCGTGAAGATCGAAGAAACTTTCTCTGAAAAACTGCGTACGTTAGGGGGCGCTATGGAGCCCTCTGGAGACACCCGAGCCCAGTCACTCCAGAACATTGAATTTCCCACCAGTTCTGACGCATACTCCACTTTTCGTGAGTTTTGGGGATGGCTAAGGTCGTCAAAAACGCGATCTCGCAGCGGAAAAAGAATAATAATTAAAGCTGCGAGCAGCGATGAACGGGCCCTCGCCCCTTGCGCGTCGGGGATGCTGGCGGGACGCCGACCGACGCGGCCGGGCACCGTGAAACCGAAACTCTGACGAGCGCCACGACGCCTGCCGCAAGGCTCTACGACAAGCGGTTCACAAGTTATGAAGGGGGGCGTGGCTAATGTGTAGGGGGCGGGCATAACCTTAACCAATGAAACAGGCACTCTCTGCTGAGCGATATAACACCTCCCACAAGACTCTACGACAAACGGATCATGAGTAATGAAAGGGGGCGTGGCTAATGTGTAGGGGGCGGGCATAACCTTCACCAATGAAACAGGCACTCTCTGCTGAGTGATATGACACCTCCCACAAGACTCTACGACAACCGGATCATGAGTTATGAAAGGGGGCGGGGCTAATGTGTAGGGGGCGGGGATAACCTTCACCAATGAAACAGGCACTCTCTGCTGAGTTATATGACACTTCCCACAAGACTCTACGACAACCGGATCACGAGTTATGAACGGGGGCGGGGCTAATGTGTAGGGGGCGGGCATAACCTTCACCAATGAAACAGGCACTCTCTGCTGAGCGATATAACACCTCCCACAAGACTCTACGACAAACGGATCATGAGTAATGAAAGGGGGCGTGGCTAATGTGTAGGGGGCGGGCATAACCTTCACCAATGAAACAGGCACTCTCTGCTGAGTGATATGACACCTCCCACAAGACTCTACGACAAACGGATCATGAGTTATGAAAGGGGGCGGGGCTAATGTGTCGGGGGCGGGGATAACCTTCACCAATGAAACAGGCACTCTCTGCTGAGTGATATGACACCTCCCACAAGACTCTACGACAAACGGATCATGAGTTATGAAAGGGGGCGGGGCTAATGTGTAGGGGCCGTGGCTATGACTATATTTTTGCATTTACATATAATCAGGACTGGACCCTTATCATACCTGAGAAATTTGGGGCAGATCGGACTATGTACAGTTGAGTTAGGGTTAACCCACTCTCTGCTGAGTGATATGACACATCCCACAAGACTCTACTATAAACGGTTCATGAGTTATGAAAGGGGGCGTGGCTAACGTCTTAGGGCGGGGCTATGAGTATAATTTTTCATATACATGTCATCAGTACTGGAGCACCATCATACCTGAGAGATTTGGGGCAGATCGGACTATGTACAGTTGAGTTACAATAACTGGCGAATGGCTCAAAATGGCCGCCACGCTACGGTCCGATCGTTAAGTGGACACTCATCATTTTAATAACTTTTCATCTTCAAGGTCTTAAGATGGTCCTGACCAAATTTCAACTCCATCTGATCAAATCTGTAGGAGGAGTTCGTTAAAGTACGCGGCCAATAAAACTCAAAAATTGGGAAAATCGTACATAAAATCCAATATGGCCGACTTCTGGGTGGGCGGGGCTTATGAAACCCAATGAGGAATATGTTTCAAATGATGAGTGGGATATGCATACCAAATTTCATGAATATCGGATCAACTTTGACAAAGTTAAAATTTCAACGCGTTAGGGGGCGCTATAGAGCCGGCTAAACACACTGAGCCTAATGGCTATATATTTAAATAAAGTTCACAGGTGTCTATCATCTTGCCAAATTTCATGAGTTTTCGAGTACCTAAAGGTATGTTCAAAATCTGAAAGACATAAGGGGGCGCTAGAGAGCCAACATGCCACGCCCAAGCAAAATTTCACCACTAAAATTAAGTAATTACTAGTTTGGATGTGTGTGTAAAGTTTCATAAATTTTTGTGCATCCTAAAGTCTTCAAATATGCGTTCGTAAATTCTAAAATCACGCAGGAAGTCCAACATGGCTGACTTCCTGTTTGCCGAAGAAATCTCAAAATCATTTAATCCAGGTATGAGGGCGTGAGCAATGACATACTTGAATTTCGTGAAGATCGAAGAAACTTTCTCTGAAAAACTGCGTACGTTAGGGGGCGCTATGGAGCCCTCTGGAGACACCCGAGCCCAGTCACTCCAGAACATTGAATTTCCCACCAGTTCTGACGCATACTCCACTTTTCGTGAGTTTTGGGGATGGCTAAGGTCGTCAAAAACGCGATCTTGCAGCGGAAAAAAGAATAATAATTAAAGCTGCAAGCAGCGATGAACGGGCCCTCGCCCCTTGCGCGTCGAGGATGCTGGCGGGACGCCGACCGACGCGGCCGGGCACCGTGAAGCCGAAACTCTGACGAGCGCCACGACGCCTGCCGCAAGGCTCTACGACAGGCACTCTCTGCTGAGCGATATAACACCTCCCACAAGACTCTACGACAAACGGATCACGAGTTATGAAAGGGGGCGTGGCTAATGTGTAGGGGGCGGGCATAACTTTCACCAATGAAACAGGCACTCTCTGCTGAGTGATATGACACCCCCCACAAGACTCTACTACAAACGGATCATGAGTTATGAAAGGGGGCGGGGCTAATGTGTAGGGGGCGGGGCTAACCATCCCCAATGAAACAGGCACTCTCTGCTGAGTGATATGACACCTCCCGCAAGACTCTACTATAAACGGTTCATGAGATATGAAAGGGGGCGGGGCTAACGTCTTGGGGCGGGGCTATGAGTATAATTTTTCATATACATGTCATCAGTACTGGACCACCATCATACCTGAGAGATTTGGGGCAGATCGGACTATGTACAGTTGAGTTACAATAACTGCCTGTTTCATGGCGAATGGCTCAAAATGGACGCCACGCCACGTTCCGCTCGTTAAGTGAAAACTCACGATTTTAATAACTTTTCATCTTCAAGGTCTTAAGATGGTCCTGACCAAATTTCAAATCGATCTGATTAAATCTGTAGGAGGAGTTCGTTAAAGTACGCGGCCTATAAAATGCTAAAAGTGACATGAAATCCAATATGGCCGACTTCCGGGTGGGCGGAGCTAATGAAACCCAATGAGGAATATGTTTCAAATGATGAGTGGGATATGCATACCAAATTTCATGATTATCGGATCAACTTTGACAAAGTTAAAATTTCAACGCGTTAGGGGGCGCTATAGAGCCGGCTAAACACACTGAGCCTAATGGCTATATATTTAAATAAAGTTCACAGGTGTCTATCATCTTGCCAAATTTCATGAGTTTTCGAGTACCTAAAGGTATGTTCAAAATCTGAAAGACATAAGGGGGCGCTAGAGAGCCAACATGCCACGCCCAAGCAAAATTTCACCACTAAAATGAAGTAATTACTAGTTTGGATGTGTGTGTAAAGTTTCATAAATTTTTGTGCATCCTAAAGTCTTCAAATATGCGTTCGTAAATTCTAAAATCACGCAGGAAGTCCAACATGGCTGACTTCCTGTTTGCCGAAGAAATCTCAAAATCATTTAATCCAGGTATGAGGGCGTGAGCAATGACATACTTGAATTTCGTGAAGATCGAAGAAACTTTCTCTGAAAAACTGCGTACGTTAGGGGGCGCTATGGAGCCCTCTGGAGACACCCGAGCCCAGTCACTCCAGAACATTGAATTTCCCACCAGTTCTGACGCATACTCCACTTTTCGTGAGTTTTGGGGATGGCTAAGGTCGTCAAAAACGCGATCTACCAGCGGAAAAAGAATAATAATTAAAGCTGCAAGCAGCGATGAACGGGCCCTCGCCCCTTGCGCGTCGAGGATGCTGGCGGGACGCCGACCGACGCGGCCGGGCACCGTGAAGCCGAAACTCTGACGAGCGCCACGACGCCTGCCGCAAGGCTCTACGACAGGCACTCTCTGCTGAGCGATATAACACCTCCCACAAGACTCTACGACAAACGGATCACGAGTTATGAAAGGGGGCGTGGCTAATGTGTAGGGGGCGGGCATAACTTTCACCAATGAAACAGGCACTCTCTGCTGAGTGATATGACACCCCCCACAAGACTCTACTACAAACGGATCATGAGTTATGAAAGGGGGCGGGGCTAATGTGTAGGGGGCGGGGCTAACCATCCCCAATGAAACAGGCACTCTCTGCTGAGTGATATGACACCTCCCGCAAGACTCTACTATAAACGGTTCATGAGATATGAAAGGGGGCGGGGCTAACGTCTTGGGGCGGGGCTATGAGTATAATTTTTCATATACATGTCATCAGTACTGGACCACCATCATACCTGAGAGATTTGGGGCAGATCGGACTATGTACAGTTGAGTTACAATAACTGCCTGTTTCATGGCGAATGGCTCAAAATGGACGCCACGCCACGTTCCGCTCGTTAAGTGAAAACTCACGATTTTAATAACTTTTCATCTTCAAGGTCTTAAGATGGTCCTGACCAAATTTCAAATCGATCTGATTAAATCTGTAGGAGGAGTTCGTTAAAGTACGCGGCCTATAAAATGCTAAAAGTGACATGAAATCCAATATGGCCGACTTCCGGGTGGGCGGAGCTAATGAAACCCAATGAGGAATATGTTTCAAATGATGAGTGGGATATGCATACCAAATTTCATGATTATCGGATCAACTTTGACAAAGTTAAAATTTCAACGCGTTAGGGGGCGCTATAGAGCCGGCTAAACACACTGAGCCTAATGGCTATATATTTAAATAAAGTTCACAGGTGTCTATCATCTTGCCAAATTTCATGAGTTTTCGAGTACCTAAAGGTATGTTCAAAATCTGAAAGACATAAGGGGGCGCTAGAGAGCCAACATGCCACGCCCAAGCAAAATTTCACCACTAAAATGAAGTAATTACTAGTTTGGATGTGTGTGTAAAGTTTCATAAATTTTTGTGCATCCTAAAGTCTTCAAATATGCGTTCGTAAATTCTAAAATCACGCAGGAAGTCCAACATGGCTGACTTCCTGTTTGCCGAAGAAATCTCAAAATCATTTAATCCAGGTATGAGGGCGTGAGCAATGACATACTTGAATTTCGTGAAGATCGAAGAAACTTTCTCTGAAAAACTGCGTACGTTAGGGGGCGCTATGGAGCCCTCTGGAGACACCCGAGCCCAGTCACTCCAGAACATTGAATTTCCCACCAGTTCTGACGCATACTCCACTTTTCGTGAGTTTTGGGGATGGCTAAGGTCGTCAAAAACGCGATCTTGCAGCGGAAAAAGAATAATAATAATAATCCCCAGAAAAACAATAGGTTCCTTGCACTTCGTGCCAGGACACCGTTGGGTCCTGGCACTTTCGTGCTCGGGCCCTAATAATAATTAAAGCTGCAAGCAGCGATGAACGGGCCCTCGCCCCTTGCGCGTCGAGGATGCTGGCGGGACGCCGACCGACGCGGCCGGGCACCGTGAAGCCGAAACTCTGACGAGCGCCACGACGCCTGCCGCAAGGCTCTACGACAGGCACTCTCTGCTGAGCGATATAACACCTCCCACAAGACTCTACGACAAACGGATCACGAGTTATGAAAGGGGGCGTGGCTAATGTGTAGGGGGCGGGCATAACTTTCACCAATGAAACAGGCACTCTCTGCTGAGTGATATGACACCCCCCACAAGACTCTACTACAAACGGATCATGAGTTATGAAAGGGGGCGGGGCTAATGTGTAGGGGGCGGGGCTAACCATCCCCAATGAAACAGGCACTCTCTGCTGAGTGATATGACACCTCCCGCAAGACTCTACTATAAACGGTTCATGAGATATGAAAGGGGGCGGGGCTAACGTCTTGGGGCGGGGCTATGAGTATAATTTTTCATATACATGTCATCAGTACTGGACCACCATCATACCTGAGAGATTTGGGGCAGATCGGACTATGTACAGTTGAGTTACAATAACTGCCTGTTTCATGGCGAATGGCTCAAAATGGACGCCACGCCACGTTCCGCTCGTTAAGTGAAAACTCACGATTTTAATAACTTTTCATCTTCAAGGTCTTAAGATGGTCCTGACCAAATTTCAAATCGATCTGATTAAATCTGTAGGAGGAGTTCGTTAAAGTACGCGGCCTATAAAATGCTAAAAGTGACATGAAATCCAATATGGCCGACTTCCGGGTGGGCGGAGCTAATGAAACCCAATGAGGAATATGTTTCAAATGATGAGTGGGATATGCATACCAAATTTCATGATTATCGGATCAACTTTGACAAAGTTAAAATTTCAACGCGTTAGGGGGCGCTATAGAGCCGGCTAAACACACTGAGCCTAATGGCTATATATTTAAATAAAGTTCACAGGTGTCTATCATCTTGCCAAATTTCATGAGTTTTCGAGTACCTAAAGGTATGTTCAAAATCTGAAAGACATAAGGGGGCGCTAGAGAGCCAACATGCCACGCCCAAGCAAAATTTCACCACTAAAATTAAGTAATTACTAGTTTGGATGTGTGTGTAAAGTTTCATAAATTTTTGTGCATCCTAAAGTCTTCAAATATGCGTTCGTAAATTCTAAAATCACGCAGGAAGTCCAACATGGCTGACTTCCTGTTTGCCGAAGAAATCTCAAAATCATTTAATCCAGGTATGAGGGCCGTGAGCAATGACATACTTGAATTTCGTGAAGATCGAAGAAACTTTCTCTGAAAAACTGCGTACGTTAGGGGGCGCTATGGAGCCCTCTGGAGACACCCGAGCCCAGTCACTCCAGAACATTGAATTTCCCACCAGTTCTGACGCATACTCCACTTTTCGTGAGTTTTGGGGATGGCTAAGGTCGTCAAAAACGCGATCTCGCAGCGGAAAAAAGAATAATAATAATAATCCCCAGAAAAACAATAGGTTCCTTGCACTTCGTGCCAGGACACCCGTTGGGTCCTGGCACTTTCGTGCTCGGGCCCTAATAATAATCCCCAGAAAAACAATAGGGTTCCTTGCACTTCGTGCCAGGACACCGTTGGGTCCTGGCACTTTCGTGCTCGGGCCCTAATTAAAGCTGCAAGCAGCGATGAACGGGCCCTCGCCCCTTGCGCGTCGAGGATGCTGGCGGGACGCCGACCGACGCGGCCGGGCACCGTGAAGCCGAAACTCTGACGAGCGCCACGACGCCTGCCGCAAGGCTCTACGACAGGCACTCTCTGCTGAGCGATATAACACCTCCCACAAGACTCTACGACAAACGGATCACGAGTTATGAAAGGGGGCGTGGCTAATGTGTAGGGGGCGGGCATAACTTTCACCAATGAAACAGGCACTCTCTGCTGAGTGATATGACACCCCCCACAAGACTCTACTACAAACGGATCATGAGTTATGAAAGGGGGCGGGGCTAATGTGTAGGGGGCGGGGCTAACCATCCCCAATGAAACAGGCACTCTCTGCTGAGTGATATGACACCTCCCGCAAGACTCTACTATAAACGGTTCATGAGATATGAAAGGGGGCGGGGCTAACGTCTTGGGGCGGGGCTATGAGTATAATTTTTCATATACATGTCATCAGTACTGGACCACCATCATACCTGAGAGATTTGGGGCAGATCGGACTATGTACAGTTGAGTTACAATAACTGCCTGTTTCATGGCGAATGGCTCAAAATGGACGCCACGCCACGTTCCGCTCGTTAAGTGAAAACTCACGATTTTAATAACTTTTCATCTTCAAGGTCTTAAGATGGTCCTGACCAAATTTCAAATCGATCTGATTAAATCTGTAGGAGGAGTTCGTTAAAGTACGCGGCCTATAAAATGCTAAAAGTGACATGAAATCCAATATGGCCGACTTCCGGGTGGGCGGAGCTAATGAAACCCAATGAGGAATATGTTTCAAATGATGAGTGGGATATGCATACCAAATTTCATGATTATCGGATCAACTTTGACAAAGTTAAAATTTCAACGCGTTAGGGGGCGCTATAGAGCCGGCTAAACACACTGAGCCTAATGGCTATATATTTAAATAAAGTTCACAGGTGTCTATCATCTTGCCAAATTTCATGAGTTTTCGAGTACCTAAAGGTATGTTCAAAATCTGAAAGACATAAGGGGGCGCTAGAGAGCCAACATGCCACGCCCAAGCAAAATTTCACCACTAAAATTAAGTAATTACTAGTTTGGATGTGTGTGTAAAGTTTCATAAATTTTTGTGCATCCTAAAGTCTTCAAATATGCGTTCGTAAATTCTAAAATCACGCAGGAAGTCCAACATGGCTGACTTCCTGTTTGCCGAAGAAATCTCAAAATCATTTAATCCAGGTATGAGGGCGTGAGCAATGACATACTTGAATTTCGTGAAGATCGAAGAAACTTTCTCTGAAAAACTGCGTACGTTAGGGGGCGCTATGGAGCCCTCTGGAGACACCCGAGCCCAGTCACTCCAGAACATTGAATTTCCCACCAGTTCTGACGCATACTCCACTTTTCGTGAGTTTTGGGGATGGCTAAGGTCGTCAAAAACGCGATCTACCAGCGGAAAAAGAATAATAATAATTAAAGCTGCAAGCAGCGATGAACGGGCCCTCGCCCCTTGCGCGTCGAGGATGCTGGCGGGACGCCGACCGACGCGGCCGGCACCGTGAAGCCGAAACTCTGACGAGCGCCACGACGCCTGCCGCAAGGCTCTACGACAGGCACTCTCTGCTGAGCGATATAACACCTCCCACAAGACTCTACGACAAACGGATCACGAGTTATGAAAGGGGGCGTGGCTAATGTGTAGGGGGCGGGCATAACTTTCACCAATGAAACAGGCACTCTCTGCTGAGTGATATGACACCCCCCACAAGACTCTACTACAAACGGATCATGAGTTATGAAAGGGGGCGGGGCTAATGTGTAGGGGGCGGGGCTAACCATCCCCAATGAAACAGGCACTCTCTGCTGAGTGATATGACACCTCCCGCAAGACTCTACTATAAACGGTTCATGAGATATGAAAGGGGGCGGGGCTAACGTCTTGGGGCGGGGCTATGAGTATAATTTTTCATATACATGTCATCAGTACTGGACCACCATCATACCTGAGAGATTTGGGGCAGATCGGACTATGTACAGTTGAGTTACAATAACTGCCTGTTTCATGGCGAATGGCTCAAAATGGACGCCACGCCACGTTCCGCTCGTTAAGTGAAAACTCACGATTTTAATAACTTTTCATCTTCAAGGTCTTAAGATGGTCCTGACCAAATTTCAAATCGATCTGATTAAATCTGTAGGAGGAGTTCGTTAAAGTACGCGGCCTATAAAATGCTAAAAGTGACATGAAATCCAATATGGCCGACTTCCGGGTGGGCGGAGCTAATGAAACCCAATGAGGAATATGTTTCAAATGATGAGTGGGATATGCATACCAAATTTCATGATTATCGGATCAACTTTGACAAAGTTAAAATTTCAACGCGTTAGGGGGCGCTATAGAGCCGGCTAAACACACTGAGCCTAATGGCTATATATTTAAATAAAGTTCACAGGTGTCTATCATCTTGCCAAATTTCATGAGTTTTCGAGTACCTAAAGGTATGTTCAAAATCTGAAAGACATAAGGGGGCGCTAGAGAGCCAACATGCCACGCCAAGCAAAATTTCACCACTAAAATGAAGTAATTACTAGTTTGGATGTGTGTGTAAAGTTTCATAAATTTTTGTGCATCCTAAAGTCTTCAAATATGCGTTCGTAAATTCTAAAATCACGCAGGAAGTCCAACATGGCTGACTTCCTGTTTGCCGAAGAAATCTCAAAATCATTTAATCCAGGTATGAGGGCGTGAGCAATGACATACTTGAATTTCGTGAAGATCGAAGAAACTTTCTCTGAAAAACTGCGTACGTTAGGGGGCGCTATGGAGCCCTCTGGAGACACCCGAGCCCAGTCACTCCAGAACATTGAATTTCCCACCAGTTCTGACGCATACTCCACTTTTCGTGAGTTTTGGGGATGGCTAAGGTCGTCAAAAACGCGATCTTGCAGCGGAAAAAAGAATAATAATTAAAGCTGCAAGCAGCGATGAACGGGCCCTCGCCCCTTGCGCGTCGAGGATGCTGGCGGGACGCCGACCGACGCGGCCGGGCACCGTGAAGCCGAAACTCTGACGAGCGCCACGACGCCTGCCGCAAGGCTCTACGACAGGCACTCTCTGCTGAGCGATATAACACCTCCCACAAGACTCTACGACAAACGGATCACGAGTTATGAAAGGGGGCGTGGCTAATGTGTAGGGGGCGGGCATAACTTTCACCAATGAAACAGGCACTCTCTGCTGAGTGATATGACACCCCCCACAAGACTCTACTACAAACGGATCATGAGTTATGAAAGGGGGCGGGGCTAATGTGTAGGGGGCGGGGCTAACCATCCCCAATGAAACAGGCACTCTCTGCTGAGTGATATGACACCTCCCGCAAGACTCTACTATAAACGGTTCATGAGATATGAAAGGGGGCGGGGCTAACGTCTTGGGGCGGGGCTATGAGTATAATTTTTCATATACATGTCATCAGTACTGGACCACCATCATACCTGAGAGATTTGGGGCAGATCGGACTATGTACAGTTGAGTTACAATAACTGCCTGTTTCATGGCGAATGGCTCAAAATGGACGCCACGCCACGTTCCGCTCGTTAAGTGAAAACTCACGATTTAATAACTTTTCATCTTCAAGGTCTTAAGATGGTCCTGACCAAATTTCAAATCGATCTGATTAAATCTGTAGGAGGAGTTCGTTAAAGTACGCGGCCTATAAAATGCTAAAAGTGACATGAAATCCAATATGGCCGACTTCCGGGTGGGCGGAGCTAATGAAACCCAATGAGGAATATGTTTCAAATGATGAGTGGGATATGCATACCAAATTTCATGATTATCGGATCAACTTTGACAAAGTTAAAATTTCAACGCGTTAGGGGGCGCTATAGAGCCGGCTAAACACACTGAGCCTAATGGCTATATATTTAAATAAAGTTCACAGGTGTCTATCATCTTGCCAAATTTCATGAGTTTTCGAGTACCTAAAGGTATGTTCAAAATCTGAAAGACATAAGGGGGCGCTAGAGAGCCAACATGCCACGCCCAAGCAAAATTTCACCACTAAAATGAAGTAATTACTAGTTTGGATGTGTGTGTAAAGTTTCATAAATTTTTGTGCATCCTAAAGTCTTCAAATATGCGTTCGTAAATTCTAAAATCACGCAGGAAGTCCAACATGGCTGACTTCCTGTTTGCCGAAGAAATCTCAAAATCATTTAATCCAGGTATGAGGGCGTGAGCAATGACATACTTGATTTCGTGAAGATCGAAGAAACTTTCTCTGAAAAACTGCGTACGTTAGGGGGCGCTATGGAGCCCTCTGGAGACACCCGAGCCCAGTCACTCCAGAACATTGAATTTCCCACCAGTTCTGACGCATACTCCACTTTTCGTGAGTTTTGGGGATGGCTAAGGTCGTCAAAAACGCGATCTTGCAGCGGAAAAAAGAATAATAATAATAATCCCCAGAAAAACAATAGGTTCCTTGCACTTCGTGCCAGGACACCGTGGGTCCTGGCACTTTCGTGCTCGGCCCTAATAATAATCCCCAGAAAAACAATAGGTTCCTTGCACTTCGTGCCAGGACACCGTTGGGTCCTGGCACTTTCGTGCTCGGGCCCTAATTAAAGCTGCAAGCAGCGATGAACGGGCCCTCGCCCCTTGCGCGTCGAGGATGCTGGCGGGACGCCGACCGACGCGGCCGGGCACCGTGAAGCCGAAACTCTGACGAGCGCCACGACGCCTGCCGCAAGGCTCTACGACAGGCACTCTCTGCTGAGCGATATAACACCTCCCACAAGACTCTACGACAAACGGATCACGAGTATGAAAGGGGGCGTGGCTAATGTGTAGGGGGCGGGCATAACTTTCACCAATGAAACAGGCACTCTCTGCTGAGTGATATGACACCCCCGACAAGACTCTACTACAAACGGATCATGAGTTATGAAAGGGGGCGGGGCTAATGTGTAGGGGGCGGGGCTAACCATCCCCAATGAAACAGGCACTCTCTGCTGAGTGATATGACACCCCCCGCAAGACTCTACTAAAAACGGTTCATGAGATATGAAAGGGGGCGGGGCTAACGTCTTGGGGCGGGGCTATGAGTATAATTTTTCATATACATGTCATCAGTACTGGACCACCATCATACCTGAGAGATTTGGGGCAGATCGGACTATGTACAGTTGAGTTACAATAACTGCCTGTTTCATGGCGAATGGCTCAAAATGGACGCCACGCCACGTTCCGCTCGTTAAGTGAAAACTCACGATTTTAATAACTTTTCATCTTCAAGGTCTTAAGATGGTCCTGACCAAATTTCAAATCGATCTGATTAAATCTGTAGGAGGAGTTCGTTAAAGTACGCGGCCTATAAAATGCTAAAAGTGACATGAAATCCAATATGGCCGACTTCCGGGTGGGCGGAGCTAATGAAACCCAATGAGGAATATGTTTCAAATGATGAGTGGGATATGCATACCAAATTTCATGATTATCGGATCAACTTTGACAAAGTTAAAATTTCAACGCGTTAGGGGGCGCTATAGAGCCGGCTAAACACACTGAGCCTAATGGCTATATATTTAAATAAAGTTCACAGGTGTCTATCATCTTGCCAAATTTCATGAGTTTTCGAGTACCTAAAGGTATGTTCAAAATCTGAAAGACATAAGGGGGCGCTAGAGAGCCAACATGCCACGCCCAAGCAAAATTTCACCACTAAAATGAAGTAATTACTAGTTTGGATGTGTGTGTAAAGTTTCATAAATTTTTGTGCATCCTAAAGTCTTCAAATATGCGTTCGTAAATTCTAAAATCACGCAGGAAGTCCAACATGGCTGACTTCCTGTTTGCCGAAGAAATCTCAAAATCATTTAATCCAGGTATGAGGGCGTGAGCAATGACATACTTGAATTTCGTGAAGATCGAAGAAACTTTCTCTGAAAAACTGCGTACGTTAGGGGGCGCTATGGAGCCCTCTGGAGACACCCGAGCCCAGTCACTCCAGAACATTGAATTTCCCACCAGTTCTGACGCATACTCCACTTTTCGTGAGTTTTGGGGATGGCTAAGGTCGTCAAAAACGCGATCTACGCAGCGGAAAAAGAATAATAATAATTAAAGCTGCAAGCAGCGATGAACGGGCCCTCGCCCCTTGCGCGTCGAGGATGCTGGCGGGACGCCGACCGACGCGGCCGGGCACCGTGAAGCCGAAACTCTGACGAGCGCCTACGACGCCTGCCGCAAGGCTCTACGACAGGCACTCTCTGCTGAGCGATATAACACCTCCCACAAGACTCTACGACAAACGGATCACGAGTTATGAAAGGGGGCGTGGCTAATGTGTAGGGGGCGGGCATAACTTTCACCAATGAAACAGGCACTCTCTGCTGAGTGATATGACACCCCCCACAAGACTCTACTACAAACGGATCATGAGTTATGAAAGGGGGCGGGGCTAATGTGTAGGGGGCGGGGCTAACCATCCCCAATGAAACAGGCACTCTCTGCTGAGTGATATGACACCTCCCGCAAGACTCTACTATAAACGGTTCATGAGATATGAAAGGGGGCGGGGCTAACGTCTTGGGGCGGGGCTATGAGTATAATTTTTCATATACATGTCATCAGTACTGGACCACCATCATACCTGAGAGATTTGGGGCAGATCGGACTATGTACAGTTGAGTTACAATAACTGCCTGTTTCATGGCGAATGGCTCAAAATGGACGCCACGCCACGTTCCGCTCGTTAAGTGAAAACTCACGATTTTAATAACTTTTCATCTTCAAGGTCTTAAGATGGTCCTGACCAAATTTCAAATCGATCTGATTAAATCTGTAGGAGGAGTTCGTTAAAGTACGCGGCCTATAAAATGCTAAAAGTGACATGAAATCCAATATGGCCGACTTCCGGGTGGGCGGAGCTAATGAAACCCAATGAGGAATATGTTTCAAATGATGAGTGGGATATGCATACCAAATTTCATGATTATCGGATCAACTTTGACAAAGTTAAAATTTCAACGCGTTAGGGGGCGCTATAGAGCCGGCTAAACACACTGAGCCTAATGGCTATATATTTAAATAAAGTTCACAGGTGTCTATCATCTTGCCAAATTTCATGAGTTTTCGAGTACCTAAAGGTATGTTCAAAATCTGAAAGACATAAGGGGGCGCTAGAGAGCCAACATGCCACGCCCAAGCAAAATTTCACCACTAAAATGAAGTAATTACTAGTTTGGATGTGTGTGTAAAGTTTCATAAATTTTTGTGCATCCTAAAGTCTTCAAATATGCGTTCGTAAATTCTAAAATCACGCAGGAAGTCCAACATGGCTGACTTCCTGTTTGCCGAAGAAATCTCAAAATCATTTAATCCAGGTATGAGGGCGTGAGCAATGACATACTTGAATTTCGTGAAGATCGAAGAAACTTTCTCTGAAAAACTGCGTACGTTAGGGGGCGCTATGGAGCCCTCTGGAGACACCCGAGCCCAGTCACTCCAGAACATTGAATTTCCCACCAGTTCTGACGCATACTCCACTTTTCGTGAGTTTTGGGGATGGCTAAGGTCGTCAAAAACGCGATCTTTGCCAGCGGAAAAAGAATAATAATAATCCCCAGAAAACAATAGGTTCCTTGCCACTTCGTGCCAGGACACCGTTGTGGTCCTGGCACTTTCGTGCTCGGGCCCTAATAATAATCCCCCAGAAAAACAATAGGTCCTTTGCAC
The DNA here is from genome assembly GCF_015220745.1 of Sebastes umbrosus. Lineage (NCBI taxonomy): Eukaryota > Metazoa > Chordata > Actinopteri > Perciformes > Sebastidae > Sebastes > Sebastes umbrosus. The sequence goes on along the minus strand of NW_023618479.1, from coordinate 5,955 downwards.
TTCGTGCCAGGGACACCGTTGGGTCCTGCACTTCGTGCTCGGGCCCTACTATAAATCCCCAGAAAAAACAATAGGTTCCTTGCACTTCGTGCCAGGACACGTTGGGTCCTGGCACTTTCGTGCTCGGGCCCTAATTAAAGCTGCAAGCAGCGATGAACGGGCCCTCGCCCCTTGCGCGTCGAGGATGCTGGCGGGACGCCGACCGACGCGGCCGGGCACCGTGAAGCCGAAACTCTGACGAGCGCCACGACGCCTGCCGCAAGGCTCTACGACAGGCACTCTCTGCTGAGCGATATAACACCTCCCACAAGACTCTACGACAAACGGATCACGAGTTATGAAAGGGGGCGTGGCTAATGTGTAGGGGGCGGGCATAACTTTCACCAATGAAACAGGCACTCTCTGCTGAGTGATATGACACCCCCCACAAGACTCTACTACAAACGGATCATGAGTTATGAAAGGGGGCGGGGCTAATGTGTAGGGGGCGGGGCTAACCATCCCCAATGAAACAGGCACTCTCTGCTGAGTGATATGACACCTCCCGCAAGACTCTACTATAACCGGTTCATGAGATATGAACGGGGGCGGGGCTAACGTCTTGGGGCGGGGCTATGAGTATAATTTTTCATATACATGTCATCAGTACTGGACCACCATCATACCTGAGAGATTTGGGGCAGATCGGACTATGTACAGTTGAGTTACAATAACTGCCTGTTTCATGGCGAATGGCTCAAAATGGACGCCACGCCACGTTCCGCTCGTTAAGTGAAAACTCACGATTTTAATAACTTTTCATCTTCAAGGTCTTAAGATGGTCCTGACCAAATTTCAAATCGATCTGATTAAATCTGTAGGAGGAGTTCGTTAAAGTACGCGGCCTATAAAATGCTAAAAGTGACATGAAATCCAATATGGCCGACTTCCGGGTGGGCGGAGCTAATGAAACCCAATGAGGAATATGTTTCAAATGATGAGTGGGATATGCATACCAAATTTCATGATTATCGGATCAACTTTGACAAAGTTAAAATTTCAACGCGTTAGGGGGCGCTATAGAGCCGGCTAAACACACTGAGCCTAATGGCTATATATTTAAATAAAGTTCACAGGTGTCTATCATCTTGCCAAATTTCATGAGTTTTCGAGTACCTAAAGGTATGTTCAAAATCTGAAAGACATAAGGGGGCGCTAGAGAGCCAACATGCCACGCCCAAGCAAAATTTCACCACTAAAATTAAGTAATTACTAGTTTGGATGTGTGTGTAAAGTTTCATAAATTTTTGTGCATCCTAAAGTCTTCAAATATGCGTTCGTAAATTCTAAAATCACGCAGGAAGTCCAACATGGCTGACTTCCTGTTTGCCGAAGAAATCTCAAAATCATTTAATCCAGGTATGAGGGGCGTGAGCAATGACATACTTGAATTTCGTGAAGATCGAAGAAACTTTCTCTGAAAAACTGCGTACGTTAGGGGGCGCTATGGAGCCCTCTGGAGACACCCGAGCCCAGTCACTCCAGAACATTGAATTTCCCACCAGTTCTGACGCATACTCCACTTTTCGTGAGTTTTGGGGATGGCTAAGGTCGTCAAAAACGCGATCTACCAGCGGAAAAAGAATAATAATTAAAGCTGCAAGCAGCGATGAACGGGCCCTCGCCCCTTGCGCGTCGAGGATGCTGGCGGGACGCCGACCGACGCGGCCGGGCACCGTGAAGCCGAAACTCTGACGAGCGCCACGACGCCTGCCGCAAGGCTCTACGACAGGCACTCTCTGCTGAGCGATATAACACCTCCCACAAGACTCTACGACAAACGGATCACGAGTTATGAAAGGGGGCGTGGCTAATGTGTAGGGGGCGGGCATAACTTTCACCAATGAAACAGGCACTCTCTGCTGAGTGATATGACACCCCCCACAAGACTCTACTACAAACGGATCATGAGTTATGAAAGGGGGCGGGGCTAATGTGTAGGGGGCGGGGCTAACCATCCCCAATGAAACAGGCACTCTCTGCTGAGTGATATGACACCTCCCGCAAGACTCTACTATAAACGGTTCATGAGATATGAAAGGGGGCGGGGCTAACGTCTTGGGGCGGGGCTATGAGTATAATTTTTCATATACATGTCATCAGTACTGGACCACCATCATACCTGAGAGATTTGGGGCAGATCGGACTATGTACAGTTGAGTTACAATAACTGCCTGTTTCATGGCGAATGGCTCAAAATGGACGCCACGCCACGTTCCGCTCGTTAAGTGAAAACTCACGATTTTAATAACTTTTCATCTTCAAGGTCTTAAGATGGTCCTGACCAAATTTCAAATCGATCTGATTAAATCTGTAGGAGGAGTTCGTTAAAGTACGCGGCCTATAAAATGCTAAAAGTGACATGAAATCCAATATGGCCGACTTCCGGGTGGGCGGAGCTAATGAAACCCAATGAGGAATATGTTTCAAATGATGAGTGGGATATGCATACCAAATTTCATGATTATCGGATCAACTTTGACAAAGTTAAAATTTCAACGCGTTAGGGGGCGCTATAGAGCCGGCTAAACACACTGAGCCTAATGGCTATATATTTAAATAAAGTTCACAGGTGTCTATCATCTTGCCAAATTTCATGAGTTTTCGAGTACCTAAAGGTATGTTCAAAATCTGAAAGACATAAGGGGGCGCTAGAGAGCCAACATGCCACGCCCAAGCAAAATTTCACCACTAAAATGAAGTAATTACTAGTTTGGATGTGTGTGTAAAGTTTCATAAATTTTTGTGCATCCTAAAGTCTTCAAATATGCGTTCGTAAATTCTAAAATCACGCAGGAAGTCCAACATGGCTGACTTCCTGTTTGCCGAAGAAATCTCAAAATCATTTAATCCAGGTATGAGGGCGTGAGCAATGACATACTTGAATTTCGTGAAGATCGAAGAAACTTTCTCTGAAAAACTGCGTACGTTAGGGGGCGCTATGGAGCCCTCTGGAGACACCCGAGCCCAGTCACTCCAGAACATTGAATTTCCCACCAGTTCTGACGCATACTCCACTTTTCGTGAGTTTTGGGGATGGCTAAGGTCGTCAAAAACGCGATCTCGCAGCGGAAAAAAGAATAATAATTAAAGCTGCAAGCAGCGATGAACGGGCCCTCGCCCCTTGCGCGTCGAGGATGCTGGCGGGACGCCGACCGACGTCGGCCGAGCAACGTGAAGGCCGAAACTCTGACGAGCGCCACGAACGCCTGCCGCAAGGCTCTACGAACCCAGGGCCACGTCTCTGCCTGAGCGATTTTCTTATAACACCTTCCAACAAGATCTCCTCTACGACCCAAACGGATCACGAGTTCATGAAGGTGGGGCGTGGCTAATGTGTAGGGGGCGGGCACTAACTTTCACCAATGAAAAGGCAATCTCTCTGAGTGGATATGTGACACCTCCCACAAGACTCTACTAACAAACGTGATTCCATGAGTTATGAAAGGGGGCGGGGCTAATGTGTAGGGGGCGGGGCTAACCATCCCCAATGAAACAGGCACACTTCTTGCTGAGTGATGTATTGGACACCTCCCGCAAGAGCTCCGTACGCACCACTCTCTGCTGAGTGATATGACACCTCCCGCAAGACTCTACTATAACGGTTCATGCGATATGAAAAGGGGGCGGGGGCTAACGTCTTGGGCGGGGCTATGAGTATAATTTTTCATATACATGTCATCAGTACTGGACCACCATCATACCTGAGAGATTTGGGGCAGATCGGACTATGTACAGTTGAGTTACAATAACTGCCTGTTTCATGGCGAATGGCTCAAAATGGACGCCACGCCACGTTCGCTCGTTAAGTGAAAACTCACGATTTTAATAACTTTTCATCTTCAAGGTCTTAAGATGGTCCTGACCAAATTTCAAATCCGATCTGATTAAATCTGTAGGAGGAGTTCGTTAAAGTACGCGGCTATATAAAATGCTAAAAGTGACATGAAATCCAATATGGCCGACTTCCGGGTGGGCGGAGCTAATGAAACCCAATGAGGAATATGTTTCAAATGATGAGTGGGATATGCATACCAAATTTCATGATTATCGGATCAACTTTGACAAAGTTAAAATTTCAACGCGTTAGGGGGCGCTATAGAGCCGGCTAAACACACTGAGCCTAATGGCTATATATTTAAATAAAGTTCACAGGTGTCTATCATCTTGCCAAATTTCATGAGTTTTCGAGTACCTAAAGGTATGTTCAAAATCTGAAAGACATAAGGGGGCGCTAGAGAGCCAACATGCCACGCCCAAGCAAAATTTCACCACTAAAATGAAGTAATTACTAGTTTGGATGTGTGTGTAAAGTTTCATAAATTTTTGTGCATCCTAAAGTCTTCAAATATGCGTTCGTAAATTCTAAAATCACGCAGGAAGTCCAACATGGCTGACTTCCTGTTTGCCGAAGAAATCTCAAAATCATTTAATCCAGGTATGAGGGCGTGAGCAATGACATACTTGAATTTCGTGAAGATCGAAGAAACTTTCTCTGAAAAACTGCGTACGTTAGGGGGCGCTATGGAGCCCTCTGGAGACACCCGAGCCCAGTCACTCCAGAACATTGAATTTCCCACCAGTTCTGACGCATACTCCACTTTTCGTGAGTTTTGGGGATGGCTAAGGTCGTCAAAAACGCGATCATTGCAGCGGAAAAAGAATAATAATTAAAGCTGCAAGCAGCGATGAACGGGCCCTCGCCCCTTGCGCGTCGAGGATGCTGGCGGGACGCCGACCGACGCGGCCGGGCACCGTGAAGCCGAAACTCTGACGAGCGCCACGACGCCTGCCGCAAGGCTCTACGACAGGCACTCTCTGCTGAGCGATATAACACCTCCCACAAGACTCTACGACAAACGGATCACGAGTTATGAAAGGGGGCGTGGCTAATGTGTAGGGGGCGGGCATAACTTTCACCAATGAAACAGGCACTCTCTGCTGAGTGATATGACACCACCCACAAGACTCTACTAAAAACGGATCATGAGTTATGAAAGGGGGCGGGGCTAAGGTGTTGGGGCGGGGCTAACCATCCCCAATGAAACAGGCACTCTCTGCTGAGTGATATGACACCTCCCGCAAGACTCTACTATAAACGGTTCATGAGATATGAAAGGGGGCGGGGCTAACGTCTTGGGGCGGGGCTATGAGTATAATTTTTCATATACATGTCATCAGTACTGGACCACCATCATACCTGAGAGATTTGGGGCAGATCGGACTATGTACAGTTGAGTTACAATAACTGCCTGTTTCATGGCGAATGGCTCAAAATGGACGCCACGCCACGTTCCGCTCGTTAAGTGAAAACTCACGATTTTAATAACTTTTCATCTTCAAGGTCTTAAGATGGTCCTGACCAAATTTCAAATCGATCTGATTAAATCTGTAGGAGGAGTTCGTTAAAGTACGCGGCCTATAAAATGCTAAAAGTGACATGAAATCCAATATGGCCGACTTCCGGGTGGGCGGAGCTAATGAAACCCAATGAGGAATATGTTTCAAATGATGAGTGGGATATGCATACCAAATTTCATGATTATCGGATCAACTTTGACAAAGTTAAAATTTCAACGCGTTAGGGGGCGCTATAGAGCCGGCTAAACACACTGAGCCTAATGGCTATATATTTAAATAAAGTTCACAGGTGTCTATCATCTTGCCAAATTTCATGAGTTTTTCGAGTACCTAAAGGTATGTTCAAAATCTGAAAGACATAAGGGGGCGCTAGAGAGCCAACATGCCACGCCCAAGCAAAATTTCACCACTAAAATGAAGTAATTACTAGTTTGGATGTGTGTGTAAAGTTTCATAAATTTTTGTGCATCCTAAAGTCTTCAAATATGCGTTCGTAAATTCTAAAATCACGCAGGAAGTCCAACATGGCTGACTTCCTGTTTGCCGAAGAAATTC